>NC_141320.1:11225479-11232979 GCF_037954235.1 Aulostomus chinensis | reverse complement strand
GCTTCATCAAACAGAGCAATGCTAACTGTTCACCTGAAGTAGTGATGTCATCAGGACAGGAAGTTGATCAGACATGGGAACTTTGACTCAGATCAACCAGGGAGGGAGGAGTTCTCAGAGTCTGATTGTGCTGATGAATCATCAGAACTCTCCATCACGCCGTGGTCTCAGCGTTTGACCTGAAGTCCCAGGCTTCAAGGGTTCTCCCCAAACTCTCAGGGTGGGTCTGACCACATCTGAAGGAAGTCATTCCACCTGTGTTACACTCAATAACATGTCTCCCTACTACAGAGATCCCTGATTCTGAATTGAGTCATTGGAGGTGGACCTCATAGCAGATAAAACTGCAGGTTCACTACCAACAACTCCAGACTCCATTGCTCCTTAAAAAAAAGATCCTTAAACAACAGAGAACAGCTGTGTGGTAGAATTCCATCACCAGGCAACTAAACAAGAGGCAGACAAGTCTTCAAATGGATAAGAAGGTCCTCAGTAGAGCCAGAGCCTCCTATTATTCATCACTAACAGAGGAACAGAAAACAGTCCAGGTTTCTTTCCAGCACTGAGCTAAACTGACAGAGTCCTGACTCTGTAGACCCTGGATTCCTTCAGGTCTCAGTAGAGACGACTTTAGGAGCTTCTTTGAGGACAACATAGGAACTATTAGGATCAAATTAATCAGCTCCTGTCCTCAAGAGATTCTAATTGACCTGTAAACTCAGTCAACACAGAAACTGCTGTTGAACCAGATGTTTCTTTAGACCACTTTTATCAAATTAACAGTCCAGAACTTCATTCAATGATGACCTCATCAAAACCTTCAACCTGTCTCTTAGATTCAAGACCTTCTAGGCTGCTGGATGAAGTCTTTCCCTCTGTGAGTCGATTAGAGTTTGTACTCATTTATGATAAATCTTAGATCTAACCAAAATTTAAACATGGTGTTCCTCAAGGTTCAGTGCTGGGGCCGATACTCTTCATTTTATATATGCTTCCTTTAGGTCATGTTATTCAAAAACACTCCATCCATTTCCACTGTTACACAAATGATACCCAGTTTATTTCTCAATAAAGCTGGATGAAGGCCAACAGTTGTCTAAACTACAAGCATGCATTCCAGACATGAAGGCCTGGATGACTTATAACTTTTCACTGTTCAACTCTGATAAGACAGAAGTTCCTGTGCTTGGCCCCAAACCCTTCGAGACACATTATCTAGTGATGTCACTGCTCTATTGTGACTCTTTATTATCAGGCTGTACTAACAAGTGTTTGAAGACTCTGCAGCTGGTCCACAATGCAGCTGCATGCAAATTGACAGGAACTAAGAAGCAAGACCCCCAAGTCTTAACTTCGCTGCACTGGCCTCCAGTAAAATCCAGCGTGGAGTTTAAAATCCTTCTCCCCGCTTGTGAAGCTCTTCAAGGACAATTCCAGTGCAAAACAAACCTAATGTGTGTTCTTGTGTTATTAATTATTTTGAAGAATTGCAGGGATGTATTTTTGCAGCATCCAAATGTAACCAAGTTTGTGCGCATACCGCAAATTAGCTCCCAACACAGGTTGAACTGAAAAGTCAAGCGGAATCTCATGTCTTTCATGATGTTTCTGGTGTTGAAGCAGGTATGTGGAGGGTGGGGAGCTGATCAGTCCTCCGAGTTGGAAGCACCTGGGCCCATTTTTGATTTACTGTTGTGTTTTAATAGTTAGATACATTCATTATTTGACTTTCAACCTGCTTCTCCCACTCTTTTCTCACAGCTTCAGTGCCATGTTTAGACAAATGGTTTCTCCCCAGTGTGCGTTCTTATGTGTTTTTTCAGATTTCCCTTGTCTGACCATCTTTTGCCACAAACTGAGCAGGGGAATGGTTTCTCCCCAGTGTGTGTTCTCATGTGTCTTTTCAGATGTCCCTGTTCTGAGAATATTTTGCCACAAACTGAGCAGGGGAACGGCTTCTCTCCAGTGTGCGTTCTCATGTGTCTTATCAGTGGTCCGTTTTCTGAGAATCTTTTGCCACAAACAGAGCAGGGAAATGGTTTCTCCCCAGTGTGGGTGCTCATGTGTCTTTTCAGTTGTCCCTTTATTGAGAATCTTTTAGCGCAAACTGAGCAGGGGAATGGCTTCTCCCCTGTGTGAGTTCTCATGTGCTTTTTCAGACATCCATTTTCTGAAAATCTCGTGCCACACACTGAGCAGGGAAACGGTTTCTCCCCAGTGTGTGTTCTCATGTGTGATTTAAGATGTCCCTGTTCTGAGAATCTTTGGCCACAAACTGAGCAGGGGAACGGCTTCTCTCCAGTGTGCGTTCTCATGTGTCTTATCAGTGGTCCGTTTTCTGAGAATCTTTTGCCACAAACAGAGCAGGGGAATGGTTTCTCCCCAGTGTGGGTGCTCATGTGTCTTTTCAGTTGTCCCTTTACCGAGAATCTTTTAGCGCAAACTGAGCAGGGGAATGGCTTCTCCCCTGTGTGAGTTCTCATGTGCTTTTTCAGACATCCATTTTCTGAAAATCTTTTGCCACAAACTGAGCAGGGGAACGGTTTCTCCCCAGTGTGAGTTCTAATGTGTCTGTTCAGACATCCCTTTTCTGAAAATCTTCTGCCACAAACTGAGCATGAGAATGGTTTCTCCCCAGTGTGTGTTCTCATGTGTCTTTTCAGATATCCCTTTTCTGAAAACCTTCCTCCACAAACTGAGCATGAGAATGGTTTCTCCCCAGTGTGTGTTCTCATGTGTACATCCAACTTCCTTCTGTTTCTAAAACCTTTACTGCATGCTGAGCACCTGAAGGGACGATCATCCTCACTGACTTCTGTCTGAGATTCAGAAGGACCAAAGGTCACGTTCCTGATGATCTCTGATTCTCTTTCAGTCTTTACTTTTTGCTCTTTTGAGCTGCAATGAGTCACTTCCTGTCCTGGGCTCAATTTCTGAAGCAAATTCTTCCTTGAGCCAAAGGGTTCCTTGTGCTCAGAGGAGGCTGTGTTATCAGGTCTGACCCAATCATCCTCACTGACTGCTGTCTCGGATTCAGAAGAGTCTGACATCTGGTCTTCAGTCTGGGGTTGTTCAAGTGGATCTGGATCTACCTTGCTGGCTGGTTCTGGTTCTGGTCCTCCACACTCTTCTCCATCAGCTTCTGTTTTCAGAGGATGAATTGGGCTGCTGCTCAGAGACTCTTCTTTCAAGTTCTCCTCAGTTAGACTCTGATGAAGCTGTGGGAACTGAGGTTTCTCTTTGTCCCCTTCACTCTTCACAGGGACCAGAGTGAAGGGGAACGTGGTGAATATCAGCCTCCTGCTGCCCTTGAAGCTGCCCTCCCTCCTCACTGGTCCAGAGCTCCTCCCACTCCTCTTTAATGTGGGGGGGCTCTGGGTCCTGCAGCTCAGGGGGAACCTCTTCTTTAATCACCAGCAGCTGCTCCACATCTGCAGGACACAAACAGCAACATCAGAAATCTCTTCATTTTACTCTGAAACAGTGGAGCAACAGACAGAAACAGAAATCAACTCAATGAAAAGTGCCAGTCAGCAAACTGGGAACAGAAACACTGGCTTCAGATGCTTGGATCAACGTTGTGTCACCCAGGTCAAAGGTCATAGTTCCCATCATATCTGCCAGTTGATTCATCAGTAATTTCTAGAATGAGATCCTGCAGGAGAATGAGAGTTAAAGTGCTGTACAAAAGTATTTGCCCACTAACCAATTTCTGATATTTCTTGCACATTTGTAACGATCATCCATTTCAGATCCAGCAAACCTAAATATTATGCGAAGATAAAACACAAGAAAGTTATAAAGTTAGTTGTTATTTAATAAGGTAAAAAACATCTGAGCCTACAAAGGCCCATGTGAATAAATGATTGCCCCCCTGCCTCTAACAGCTGGTTGCACCACCTTTTGCAGCAATAACTGCAGTCAAGTGTGAGCGATAAGAGGCGATGAGTCTTTCACATCGCTGTGGTGGGATTTTGGCCCACTGGGTTGCACTCAGAATGACGTTTCTCTTTCTCTCTCTCTCCCTTCAGAAAGTAACAGATGAGCCACAAACTGAATGTGGACCAGATTGACTGCAGAAGCTGAAGAATCCACTGGAAAAGGCAGCAATGAGAGGACAGGTTCACCTCCTCTCTTTCCCTCCGTGCCCTGTCATTGATGCGTCTCAGCATCTTCTACAATTCTACAATTCTACAATTTCATTTAGCAGACGCTTTTGTCCAAAGCGACGTACAACACAAGCAAGAATTTAGACCTAATTAAGGAAAAGTCCATAGGAAGCGCAAAAGTGCTTCAGTTGTGATTTGGTCACAGGTACTGCCATCTAGTGGCAGAAGAAGTGTCGCCCCCCCCCCCTTTTTTTAAAAATATAATATAACAGACATACAACATCACACAACACAGTTAGTGCTACATAATCACTAAGGGCTGGGTCTTGGACCCTCTGACTTATTCTACCCCACAGGACAAAGAGGAGAAGAGTCAGGTTAAGTGCATTGGTGCACTCTGAACAATTGAGTCTTCAATTGTCTCTTGGGAGAGTTCCTTCTCTACTTTGTCATGGATCTGAACCCCCTACCATCAAAGAAAGAGGACTTTGGTCAACTTGGGCCATGAGAAGTCCAGAACAAATGACTTGGATATGGAGGTTTGTTAGAGTTTGCGGAGGGAAACAGGAGGCTGTTGTTGAGGAGTGGATGGTTGAGAAAGGAGAGTGGAGCTGTTCAGGTGCTCCAAACAAGAAGCTGAGAACAGGACAAGAAGACAAACAAGAGGTTTAACAACGCCAACCCTTCAGTTTGGTAAATATCGGCTACATTGAGAGCTCTTATAATTCTGACTTTATTTTGTAAGTTGATCTCAGAATTGGAACCAGAAATGTTTTTGTAGTTTTCTTTTTTAATTTGCCCCCGAGGGACTGCCACCTGCTCCTGGTCAGGGCTTTGGGGCCTCAGGGACCCTCAGAGTTCCACCAGCAGAAGCTCAAGCCCTGTTCAAACTACGCTACTTTTGTTAGCGACAGGCCCTGCTGTTCACACCGTCGACGCTCAATCAGGCTGCTGTTCACACGACAAGATTTGTCGGCGCACAGGAGCGTTCATTAATGCCTCAGCCTGATGGGGAGGGAAGTCACTGACGCCTAAAATCTTGCAGTGTGAACTGAGCTTTAGCCTTCATGTGGGACCAGGTTGGACCGGTCTGAGGGTGAAGGTCTGACAAAGTGCAATCCAATTACATGACAACAACAGTGATCCAGAGAACCACCTTACCCCCCCCCCCCCCCAAAACCACCACATCCTTTCCGGCCTCAAGCTTGATTTATGCTTCTGCGTTGTGGCGACGCCGTACCTACGCCGTCAACGCAGACCCCTACGCCGTAGCCCGACGTGCACCTCCAAAAAATCCTGACTACGCGTCGCGTCGACGCATAGTGACGTGAACGTCAACAGACTGTGATTGGTCCGCTCACATGACGTTTCCGGTTCAGCACAACAACACCGCTATTTTTTAAGTTTCTGTGGTGAGAGCAACACGCAAAAATAAAAATGGACCAAGCCGAAGAAAGAGTTATCGAGGAGGTTCGCAGGTATGACCACCTTTACAACTTCCATTGTTGTCTCTGTCTCTGACCCATGTGCTTTGACCGGAAGAAAACTAAGGAATTCGACAAGAGTCCCCCAAAACCATACGAAGATAAAGCCACACCCCTCTAGTGGCTTGGCGGTGAATTACAGAGCAACGCGTTCCCTCGACGCAGAACTATAAATGCACAATGACGACGTAGGGGCTACGGCGTCGCCACGATGCAGAAGCATAAATCAGGCTTCAGTCACCACCATGTGCCCCCTTCACATTCCTGTCTGCCCCCTTACAAATGCCTGTCTAGAACCGGCCCTGCTGCAGCTCCACTTCCTGGACTGAATGAGGGGCCCAGCAGGTCCCTGCGGGGACTCACCTGCTCTGTCCAGCCTGACTCGGGGCTTCAGCACGGCATCGAGCAGCAACCTCTGCCGGCGGTTCTCCCGCTCGTACTCCGCCACGGTTTCCTCCAGCAGAGCCACGATCTGCTCCGCGGCCGCCGCCAGCCGCTCGGTGAGCAGCGCTCTCAGCACCGGGACTCCAGCCGCTGAGTCTCCTTCTCCCAGCTGCAGCAGGAAGTCTTCAGCGGCGGCGAGGATCCGCTCCTGGACCGACACCCGCAGCAGCTGCGCGGCGCACATGTTGAGGTTCTACCGGCGCCACTCAGCCTTCAGGAGACAAAGACCGAGGCCGGGGGTTCACGGACTTCTCCTTCTTTCCTTGTTGTGTTCAAAGCTTCCCGCGTCTTCTTCTCGTTTTGTGAAGCGCGTATTGATGACGTATGTGGTGACGTCCGAAGCCTCGCCAGCTGGCAGTGACCACGTGACTGATTCAGGACCTGCTTCTCCGGCTTGGCGTGAGATTCTAAATGTAGAGCAGTGAAACGCCGTGGTTTCCTCCCTCTGGTTCGCGCGTCTGTTGCAGCTTCGTTTCCATCACAGCTCTCTCAGCCCCATCAGCCATGTTGTTCATCATCGTGTTCGTTTTTGGAAATTGTACTAAAAGGACGGTTTGTTTGTTTGTTTGTTTTTTCTTTAAATGACCTGTGGCAGCACTTGGATGATGAAGTGGGGAGACTTGGAAGAAGTGGAACTCCAGCGAGTACATCAAGTACAGCGAGTACATCAAGTACATCAAGTACAGCGATACTAGCAGATACTGGACGGACTCAAGATCCTCTGGTGCACTGAAGAGCCAGCAGACTGCCTGTCCCAGCCTCTTCCTGCTGGCCACAGACTTCCTGTGCAGGCCGTCATCATCAGGGCCATGTGAGCGTGTGTTCTCCACGGCAGGAGAAATCGCTTCAAGAAACCCAACAGACTTGATTTGAAAACGTTGGAAAAACTTCTTTTTTAATAAAAATTTGTAAAAACAAAGCGTCCTCATTCCCATCACTTTCACTGAGACTTTCACATCATGGTCCCATTGTTCAAAGACATGGAACGATCCAGTATGAACGCAAAGACTTCAATGATCTCATTGTGTTCACGGGTCATCAAATCAGTGTCAGTTCAGTCGGTCAAGCCTGCAGGGAAGTTTACAGTCCAGCAGGTGTCAGTATTCAGTGACAGTAACACAGTGTCATGGCGTCCACAGGCTTTATGACGCCTCATCCAGCCTTTACTCCTGTCTCGTCCTTGTGTGCTCACTCCAGCCCGTTGATGCACAGTTCCTGCCACAGCCTCTACCTTGTTAATGCAGCCGTGCCTGTCTTGTGTTCTTCAGCCTCTGAGAGTTTTTGAAAGTTTTATCCGATAGTCTAGATTTAGTGGATACGTTTGCAGCCGTTTGGTTTCTCTGCTCGGAGTACAAGAACATCAACGTCCCTTGCCGTGAACCCTGCTTCTGTCCTGAGTCTGAGCCTGGTCCTGTCAATCACAATGATCCAATTTTTGGAACTGACCATATCTTTCTTTCAAA
>NC_141320.1:11170000-11225459 GCF_037954235.1 Aulostomus chinensis | reverse complement strand
TTAGGATCAATTTAACTGGCCAGATAGTTAGGACTTCTTTAATGATATCCTTGATGAACCCAGACATCAGAGTGGTTTGTTCCCCTCAATAATAAATCTGACCCTGGTAACCCTCCTGATGAAGGTTGTTCCTGGTTGTCTCATGTTTGTATTCCTGCTGACCCCTGACCCTGGTAACCCTCCTGATGAAGGTTGTTCCTGATTGTCTCTTGTTTGTATTCCTGCTGACCCCTGACCCTGGTAACCCTCCTGATGAAGGTTGTTCCTGATTGTCTCATGTTTGTATTCCTGCTGACCCCTGACCCTGGTAACCCTCCTGATGAAGGTTGTTCCTGATTGTCTCTTGTTTGTATTCCTGCTGACCCCAGACCCTGGTAACCCTCCTGATGAAGGTTGTTCCTGATTGTCTCTTGTTTGTATTCCTGCTGACCTCTGACCCTGGTAACCCTCCTGATGAAGGTTGTTCCTGATTGTCTCTTGTTTGTATTCCTGCTGACCCCAGACCCTGGTAACCCTCCTGATGAAGGTTGTTCCTGATTGTCTCTTGTTTGTATTCCTGCTGACCTCTGACCCTGGTAACCCTCCTGATGAAGGTTGTTCCTGATTGTCTCTTGTTTGTATTCCTGCTGACCCCAGACCCTGGTAACCCTCCTGATGAAGGTTGTTCCTGATTGTCTCTTGTTTGTATTCCTGCTGACCCCAGACCCTGGTAACCCTCCTGATGAAGGTTGTTCCTGATTGTCTCGTTTGTATTCCTGCTGACCCCTGACCCCGGTAACCCTCCTGATGAAGGTTGTTCCTGATTGTCTCATGTTTGTATTCCTGCTGACCCCTGACCCTGGTAACCCTCCTGATGAAGGTTGTTCCTGATTGTCTCTTGTTTGTCTTCCTGCTGACCCTGGTAACCCTCCTGATGAAGGTTGTTCCTGATTGTCTCTTGTTTGTATTCCTGCTGACCCCAGACCCTGGTAACCCTCCTGATGAAGGTTGTTCCTGATTGTCTCTTGTTTGTATTCCTGCTGACCCCAGACCCTGATAAACCCTCCTGATGCAGGTTTCTGTTTGCTTTTGTAACCCAATCCTGGAATATCCATGTCTCTCTAGGTTCATATGGAGCAGGGGCTCAAGTGCCATCTCCACCTTAACACCAGATGTTACAGTTGATTGCAACTTTCGTTTTGGTTTGTAATTCTAAGATTGTACCACATAAAACACAAAAATACATTCATTTGAACAATAATGAACTGGGCCCTTTAAGAAAATAAAGTGTCCTCATGTGAGTTTTCTCACTTTTGTTAACCTTGAAAGTTCGTGGGCTCCAAGTCAGAGTTCCTTCAGATCAAGTGGGGTTTGATCTGTGAGTTCCAAAGCTAATAATCCCTGAGATTTAAAGTAGCTATGAGTGCATTCTTTCTACCGTAAACTGGAGCTGGTGCTAATCCAGATGCCTGGCGTGATCCTACCACAGAGCAGATGGTTCACCTGCTATTCCAGAGCATGTAGACACTGGTGTCTGGAATCAAGCTGGGTGGCTCACCATCTCTGGAATCTACTGGAATCTTGTGGACCGTCCCCACTGATCTAAAGACACAGGCTTCCAGTCTCTGTTGTGATTCATTCAGGACTGATCTCTCTTCTGTTTCTCTGTTGTTGAACAACTTTAGACCTGATTAGCAAAGCACTCAGTCCTGCTGAATGCAAGTACTTGTATGAAGATTCTCTCTAGTGGTTCAATTTCTTGAATTCAATTCTTGAATGAATTCACAGTAAAATTATTTTACTCTCACACAAAAAAAAAATACGCTCAGCATATTTTGACACAATAAGAATACCATTAAATATGAAACTGCTCCTGTTTAACCAACGTGTCAATAAAAATATCAACTATTTCACATGTTAAACATGCTTTAAATCAATAACCTCACCAGTTTTTGGTGAAATCAACATTTTTAGTGTTTAGTGTTTTAACTCAGAATAAAATAAATCACTCCATGCAAATTAATCCCCATTTTTCTCTCTTTGCATAAAATACACCATTTTGCATGAAGACTTGTTCTCTAAACAATAACAACAAACGTTCCTTACATCAGCACAAAACAGCTGTGTGCTAAGACCAGTAGAAGAAATGTGCATTTTAGGGTGCTCCTACAAACTGAGGTGCTCTTATGGCTCTAATAAACCCTGACAGAAGAATGGAGATTCAACATAGCCCCGCCCCCACAGCGTGAGGCAGCAGCAGCAGCAGCTCATCTACCAACAGTCAAAGGATATCTCTCTGATTTGCATGTGCTCCACTCCTGAAGACGTCAGGGTTCAGACTCCCAGCAGGGCGGAAAGAGTTGGCCGACGTGATGACCGATTATTCTGGTGTCAAGACTCCTCCTGGCTCTGATTAATGTGGTCACTACCTGGATGCTTCTGCTTGCTACGTGCATGACTTCTTGCTGCAGTGAGACAGAGAAAAAAAATAAATAAATAATGACCACGTGCCAGCTTACTACTTACGTTGAAGAACTGGTGTCTAAATTTGATCTAGAAGCTCCACCAGAGGAATATCATGTTGTTATAACTCCATCCCTAGGATTTGTTCCAACAAATTTATTAGAACTCCTTTAATAAATGAATCTGTTCCCTCTGCAAAAATGTATTGAAATTCTCTTTACAGTGAAAGATTGGAAAAAAAGTGTGGCTGATGGAGGATGAATTTGTCTTAAGAAGATGAAAGAGGTATCTTTCTTTATCCAGCTGAAAAACAGAGAGATTTAAGACTGAAATTGAATCCTCCTGTAATTTCTGTGGCTTGAGAGAAGAATCCATTGAACATTTCTTCCATCACTGCTTGTGTGGTCGAACATTCTGGTCCAACGTGGAGAAGTCTGTTTCAATGAAAACATCTGCGAGAAAAGGACAACCAAATCAAAAAGGACAACTTGTTTAAATTTGAGGTAAATTTCATCTTTCATCTTATTTTTCATCTCTCTGTCTTTTGTCTGATTATTTGTCTGAACTCATGATGTCTTTGTACTGCTTTACATTTCTATGTTGTAACCCTGGCTAAAGAGCTTTATTTTGTATTTTTGAATTGATTAATTAAAAAAAAGCTTACTTCCCCCAACAGACTGAACTTGGGATCTGATTGGCTGCTGTGAGCTTGAGATGCTGCCTTCAAGTGCACCTTGAATTTTCCATCCATCCATCAATTTACTTCCAATTATACTGTTAAGGGTTGCAAGGGGGCTGGACAACACATATAGACGGACAACGTGTCAGGGTTGCTTCATACTTTCTGGTTTCACTTGAGTCAGTTATCCTGTAATTAAGGCTTCTTAATGATGCCTGACTCGTTGCTCTGCTTCCAAACAAAAGGGAATCATTAACAAGAGAAGAAGCTTCATCAAATAGGTTGAAGCTAAAAGTTTCATCAAGTTGATGAGCTGCTTTGGCAGCTTCAGAACACACAGTGATGTGGTTCCACCCACAGGAGAGTGGCTTTAGGGTTCACTTCCCACCAATGCACACAACTCCTACATGTAAGTTCTCAATAGGATGGAGTCAAATTCTGATGGAAGCTTTTGTTATATTTCCTAAATGGATGTGAAATGATTTCTCCAAGGGAAAGTGAAGCAGCAGCAGTAGAACATCAGTTGTGCTCACTTCTGTTCTGGGATCAGATTTGGATCAAATTGCTTTCAGGCTTCAGGTGCTGGTAGAATGAAATATTTCCTTTATTGTCCTCCTCAATTTGTCCATCATCAGGAGACTCAGTGTTTTTGTTTTGAGGAACCAATGAAATTGCACCAGTATGGCTGACACCCTGGTGACTGGTCAGACCAGCAGCTCTGACTGTGTAAAGCCCAGTTGCAGCCCTGAAGTCTCAGAAGCAGCAGAGGAAACACACTGCGTGCAGTCCTGGTTAGGCGTGAACGTCACCTTCAATATCAGCGCCTGTTGTTCAGTGCTGGGGGGGCAGAGGCATGAGTCACTTAGTGAGCAGAATGGTAGTGAACTCAGTTCACCACACGATGAAGTATTAATGTATCATTAAGGAACATTCCAACACATGAATCAATTAAGTTTCAGTGTGTGCACTTTAGTCAAATGTACATGTCACAGGTTGTCCACGACAGCCTTTTGGAGTTGTTGTGTATTTGATGAGTTGAAGGACTCATACTGCCCCCCCCCCCCCAACTGATAACTAGAGAATGTACCTACTCATGATTAAAGGCAGTAGGACTACAGGCCAATTTGCCAAAAATGTTGGACTATTGCTTAAAACCCTTAGCACTTTCCTTGGATGGCGAGTTCACATGAACAACACTGGCATCGTCATAGACGACCGTCCAGTATGACCTTTGACAAAATGCCATTTCAGCAGAAATTACTAGCATGTTTTGAGTAACTGACAGAAGTGATCTTGCACATAAAAGACAGAGGTGAATAAATTCAAATCAAACCATGAATGGAGTATGAACTGGATTCAGACATGAACACTTCCAACTGGTTTCCAAATCCTCTGCAGTGCAAATGTAGATGCTACTCTTTGGTAGGCTTTGCCTCCTTGTACTCCTGGATGTGAAAGGGTCGTCTGTTCCTGGGACGTTTCTCACTTCTCTGCCATCAGGGTTCAACAAACATGGTCGTCATCCTCAGGTCCTGGTTCAAATGGATTTGCTGTTTAACAGCAGCAACCAAGAGCTGCTCTGACGACCAGTGAGGCTGAATGGAAAGAGGAAGGGACTTCCCTCTAACAGGTTTTAGGGAGTCACCTGTCAACTTCGTCACCCCAACATCTGCAAAATAACAAATAACATAGGAAATAAAAAGGAAATTGATTCAATATGGCAAATCCATGAGATTGGTCACTTTGCAAGATGCGGGTCTGCATTGACAGCTGAATCTAAACAACCTATGCAATGTGAACAACAGGTCAAACCTTCACAGGTTTCTTCTTCTGTTGGCTCTGAGAGGCCTGATATTCCTGTGAAAAGAAGGACTTTCTCTCCCTCTCCTTAACAGCCCTGAACTGGAAAAAGGTTTCTATGGAAGAGCTCCCTGCTAGAAAAAAATACACAGTTATTACCTCCTGAAACACTCTTAATTTATACAGAGCATTTCTCATTACTCATCTGAGTCCAGCCACTGCACCAGGCTAGCGATAGAAAGAAGCGATTTTAGAAATCCAAGAGTATGATTGAACCTTTAAGGCCCCTTTGAATCATTTTATGTCACAGAATCCATAAATCTGTTAAGCTGCACTGGCGCTAGGTTGTGCAACATCCATATGTCCACTAGTGGCAGGCGTCTCCTTGTGGACATCCTGTAAAAAACTTATGTTTAAGCCACATACAGAGCAAAAGGTAGGGAAGCTGTGAGTGCAGCGCCACAGAATGGACAGAACATCTGAAATTAAAACAAGGGGACAGGCTTGGACGCCTGGGATAGAGGGTTGAATGTAGTATTTGAACGATAATCAGTCTCTAATCTCAGATTATCTCATTGCTACCAGCAAGCAGGCTCACAACAGACAAGCAAAGGGGCAGCGTGAACATGTTAATAACATGAACGTCCCGTAATGTGAGGCGTTGTGCAGTGATATCTTTGAATTAGCATTTTAAGTTAATTTTATGTAAACAGTCAAATAAAATCACATTACCACGCTACGCCGTAACTTGATTTTCTTCCCGCTCTTCTTGGAAACCAAACGTCTGTCAGCCGTCTCCTCTCCTCTCCTACGCGTCTCTGCATTGAGCTGTTGGGCTGAGAGCGCCCCCTGCAGGTTCGGTGCACTTGCGTTGGGGGCGACTGGTTTTGCAGCGTTTTCATTTTGGAGCCGCATTCTTGGTTCGCTTCATGTTGTGCTATGCATCGTTTCTCTGTTTGCGGCGCAAAATGTGATGATGCATTTGTTTTTGTTTGTTGCATCACGCTTTTTTCACTTGCACGGCGTTAGTCTTTTTACCACCTCGTGTACATGGAGCCGGTCTGGGCCTACATCTCAGCAGACCCTTGCTACTGCTCTGCATTGTGTTGAGTGTTGAGTGGGAGAAGGAGACTCAGTGTTTGGTATTCGCCCAAACAGGTGGTGTAATTTATTTCTGCACAGAAATAAATTTGAAAAATGCAGCAGCATTCATCCACCGGACCAGGGGCGCCGCCAGAAATTTTGGGCCCCTTGAAAGATTCAAATTTTGCCCCCCAAATCCCCCCCCCCCCCATCATCATAACTGCATTTTTTGTCAGACTTTTCATTGCCTGTTCATGGACCATGAGTTTGTGTGACTTTAAATAAACGTATAAACTTATTACAAGTTACTTAATTACAAAGCGTGGAAAACTTTCTGAAGTGCTGAATGTTGTGTTGATTTGAACTAAGAATCTGACCAAAACTCGATCATAGACCTGCGACCTAGGGTGTCCTGGTGCCACGTGCACCGGTGGGCATCCTTATGTTCAAACATGGTGTTCGTTATGGACAAACTGTGACTTGCACAGAAGTCCAATAACTGAACACCACTCTGGTTCAGGTCGGGCCTGCCGTCCCTCCCAATCACACCCCTCCAGGTCACGCTGTCGTTGCCCACGTGAGCGTTGAAGTCTCCCAGTAGGACAATGGAGTCCCCAGCCGGGGCACCATCCAGTACTCTTCCCAAGGACTCCAAAAAGGGTGGGTACTCTGAACTGGTGTTCGGAGCATTCGCGCACACCACCGTCAGGACACGTTCCCCGACCCGAAGGCGCAGGGAAGCAACCCTTTCGTCCACGAGGGTAAACCCCAACGTACAGGCAGAGGGTCGAGGGGCAAAAACATGTGAGACAAGCCCCCAGCACCACCCCACCTCTCCCACCAGCTCGTTGAGGTTTCACCACGTTTCAAAATAATGCGTCTCAATGGGGTTCCAGCTTTCACTGAGTGGCTGCCTTTTTTTCTGTCCCAGTCTGTGCAGAGATAAAAGCAATTCCAATCCTTTTTTGTCTTTTCCCTGCCTTTTTGTACTTCAAGTTCATCACCAAAATATTTCCACTACATACAAACAACATGAAGACATCTTCACTTACACTGCTCACACAGTAAAGACTTCAATGCCCAAGTCGAGGCGCCGAGTCTTCTTTGTAGCAAAGTCACAAATTCAACATTTGAAGTCCAGTGAGCGAGCCAATTCCCTTTCAGCTGAAAGTGTTGCAGGACCCTTCAGGCTCTCTTGCCCCATGGTCGACCTGAGGTGACTCAGGATCAGTCTGAGTTCACTGAATGCCCTTCCTCCACCAGCAACTGTAACGGGCAGAGGGCAAAAAAATCCAAAGTGCACACAAACCTCTCCAAAAATGCTCTGGAGTTGCATTTGATAGACTGCATAGAGCAGATCAGGACGAGTGCAGTCAGAAGGGAGAGTGGCAGAATGGACTGCACTGTTTCAGGGATGCAGGCCAGTGAGATGCATTGTAGTGAACTCACACTCAGCCTTCCATGTGTTCCCCTAACAGTCAATAATTTAACTGAACTGTGATAAAGGCTGGAAGTAACACAATAAAGAAATCAACTATAAAGAATGTGTGACAGATTAGACCCACATAGGGATACCCACACGCCCCCAACCCACAAGTTGGGTTTGTGGCAGAGCACTGATGGACCAGGGCCTTAAAAACTAGAAACCTACAGCCTTTATGTACTGCTTAGCTCCTTCTCCAAACCTGGTTCCAGTAGTTTGGGTGGGCGTGTCCTCCTGAAGCTGAATCTGTGCATATTTAGGGCACCCATTAGTCATGAGCTCAGCACCAGCAGAACGTAGTATTTTATCTTGTACTGAGTCCAGTTTATCTCGCAAGTTCACCCACTTCAGCTGTTTGTTCACCATGACGACAAAGGCAGCGTTTTTAAATGAGAACTGGCACTGCACCGCTCGCTGTAAACTTGTTCTCCTGGTTGGCTCATCGGGCCGCGTTCATCAGAACCCTGTTCTCATTCACGAGCGTTTAGAACTCTCAAGGCCAGTGAGCCTACCTTCTTGGAGAAGAACTGAGGGACCAGTTGTCTGCCTCTTTTCTTCCTCTCTTCTTTCTCCCGTCTTCCTCTTCGTTTGAGCCAACCAGACTTCATTATTACCGCTCGTTTCTCACACCGTCCATCAGCGACTCAGCGGCTGTGAGCGCACACCTGCAGCAGCGGCAGAGTGACGGAGCTCAGAGCGGCATTCGCGGGTTTGAATTGGACTGCACCATTGTGCAAGGGGGGGGGGGTTAAATGGCAATGTGATGAAGAACTCAAGAAAAAAGTAATGGAAATCGACAACCATGTTTAATTAGCTCATTTTAAATGATCTTTTTTTTTTTTTTACTTTACAGCCCCACTGAGGGCCCCTGTCAGTGCTCGGGCCCTTAGAATCGTTCCCATGTACCCCCCCCCCCAGCAGCGCCCAAGGTCATGCCATCCATTGGCTCACCAGCCCTGTGAAAACCTCTTCATGTTCATGTGTACTTCATTTTACAGAAATTCCAAACGATCTGGTGGCATTTTCAGGGGACACAATGGTGCAGTGGTGAGCACTGCTGCCTCCCAGCAGGAAGGTTCCAGATTGGAGCCCCAGCTGTGTGAGTCTGCATGTTCTCCCTGTTCCTGTGTGGGTTCTCTCTTCCTCCCACAGTCCAAAGACATCAAGAGGGGACGAGGCTGATTGATACTCTAAATTGACCGTAGGTGTGACTGTGAGTGTGAATGGTTGTCTGTCTCTATGTGTTGGTCCTGTGATGGACTAGTGACCTGTCCAGGCTGAACCCCGCCTCTCGCCCGTTGATGCTGGGCTAGGCTCCAGCCCCCCCCCCCCCCCACACACACACACACAAACCTTGACATATAATCAGTGTAGAAAAGGAAATTTATTGACACTAATGACTGAATCTGTCAGAACTGAACTGGATGTAAACCCTGAGAATTCAGAGGAAAGACCAGGAGGGAGGAACACAATAATAGATAAGAGGAAATGTGGAGTCTGGATTCTTTTCTAGAATGTGAAGGCAATGACAGTCCTGCTGAGTGACATCACTGACATGACTGATGACTTCAGTCACATGACTGGATGACTTCAGTCATGTGACTGGATGACTTCAGTCACATGACTGGATGACAGTGTAGATGCCAATGTAGAGGTTGGGGAAATAGTCTCTGGGAATCCAGCTTAAAGCCATGCCCTCCTTGTTCTTCAAAAACCCAAACAGCGACCATCAGTCTCCCTCCAATCCTGTACTTGGTTCAATGTTGCTGTTCCATTTTGCAGCAGCAGGTGTCGCTGTGATACCAGGTTCAGTTCAAGATTCCCAACTCCAGCTCATGTTGTTGACCTCAGTGGCAGGTAAAATGGCGCTTCAGTAGATCATGTGATCAACTCATGTGTGTCCTCACTGCTCCACAGGTCTGTCAAATGTTCTGTAAAATAGTTGGACCCAGCAGAGCTGCTAGATTAGGAGTTGATGGAGTCGTTGCAGATACCAGGGTCCAAAGTCCAGCTTGAACCTGGTTTGTGCAGTTCTTTGTCAAGCTAGCAGCCATTCTTTTCACTGCCAAGCTAAAGTGACTTCTGTCAACAAAGGTCAACATACAAAAGGATATTTCTACTGGCAGTTCAAGATTTTGATCAAACTCCTTTTTCAGAGCTGGAACCTTCCTCTTGTGTCAGCTTTCTGTTCCCATCTCTATGGTAACGGTCAGTTTTGACCCACGTCTTCAATCAGCTGTCAAATAAACTAAAACAATTTTCTATCCTCCAAGTTGTTTCCATCTCTTGGTGACCTTGTCAGGCTTCCTTATCATGGAAATATTGGCTTGAATATTTAGTTGTGGGCCTCTGGACCTTTTTTTAGTCAGTAAACCCTCGATTTCAGTTAAAAAATGATAAATGAACCTCAAGAAAATCCTAGAAATAAACCAAAGGTTGTTGTGTTTCCTGACCGTTACTGAGGGTGTTAGAACACATCTCTGACATGGACTGGTTTGATTTAGTATTCATTTTAGTATCATTAACGATTGGAACATCCATGGTGTTATGGGTCAGTTTAGACCCTCATATTTTTACTTCAAGAAAAAGAGAAAAAAGTCTCTTTTTCAGCAACACAACTTTGATATAAACACAAAATGAAAAGCAGAACAAGCCAGAACCCAAAATATGGATTTGGAAGGTCAACAAACAACAACCAGTCAAGCAAACCAAACCAACAGAAACCAGTTACTGGTTCAAAACCAGTAAAAAACAAAAACAGAGGAAAAGTCTCTGTGTGTAAGAACATGCATGTGTGTGTGTGTGTGTGTGTGTGTGTGTGTGTGTCTGTGTGTCTGTGTGTGTTCAGATGCTTGTGTGTCACTTCTGTGTGTTCTTTCCAGAGATGTTCCCTGCAGTTGAAGCACCATCCGTCCGTCCTGCTGTCTTGACTGCTTGGGCAGTCCTGACCCTCTTTCGTCTTGAACCAGGTCCTGAGGGGGTTGTGGCTGTGGCTGTTCTGGTTGGTGTTGAGGCAGGGCTGCTGAGGAGGACGCTGGTGTGGATGCTCTCTGTGTTGCTGATGGCATGGATGGAGTGCTGCTGAGCTCTGCAGCTGTCTGAGCAAGGCTGCAGCGTCTGGGTCTCGGGGCGTCCGTTCCCTTCCCTCAGTGTGTGGCTTGACCAGGGAACTTCCCAGCTCCTCCAGAAACATTCCCCTCTTGCTCTTCTTGGTTGAGCTCCACTCCTGGTGGATGTTGGTCCACAACACCAATGTTTCTATGCAGACTCATCAAGGATGCTGCAAAACACAAGAATCCACCACAAGACTTTCTCTTCAACCATGTTGAGGTCTTCATGGCTGGGATGATGCAGGTTCTCTTTCTTTTTTTCGTCTTTAAAAAGTCAGTCGTTTCATGTTAAATAATGAATGTTTATTAAAAAACAGTTTATCACCTTTTATTAATTACTGTATTCTCTTTTGGTGTCCCAGTGTTCATTTATTGATCTAAACCTGATATTTAGAAAAGCAGACAGCACAAAAACAGAAAATGCCACCATATCATTTAAATTTTCTGTCAAACAAATGTTGACTTTTTTTGTATAAGCCCCTCCCCTCTGTAGGTCTGGTGGCGCAATGGATAACGCGTCTGACTTTGGATCAGAAGATTCTAGGTTCAACTCCTGGCTCCGTTCAAACTTCATAAACAAAAGCTTTCACACCTGAAGTGAGAACCAGTGATCAAAGTCACTGAAGTCCTCCCAGGTTTCCTCCTTGTCTGCTGGAAACATGAACACATGAATGATCCTGCTGCCTCTCATGTTAAGCTGCACTTGACAGTGACAGCAGGAGAACAAAAATCCCAGTGTGTCATCAACATTTCCTGTCAAATCAATGATAGAAGCTGTTGAGTTTCTGGATCAGAACAAGGAGAAAGGAGCCCCAATGAAAGAGTGATGGTTCTTGATTCTGATTTTGTTCTTCACTCCTACACCAGAGAGTGAAAGTGTGGGCTGGCTGGGAGCAACTGCCTGCTTCAGAGTGGGAGGAGCCTCAGGACTTTCCAGTGAGAGCTGCAAACTTCCACCAGCGCCCAGTGCCAGCAGGTCTTCATGATGGAGCTGAGAAGAACACAACAACACCAGAGCACTGGAGAGGAGCACAACACTTCTTTGCTTCCTGGCCACTCTCATGTCTGTCTGTCCATCTGGAGCTGGGGGGAGGAGCTTCACATGTTTTTTATTTTCTTAAAAAGGGAATGACATGACTTCC
The DNA here is from genome assembly GCF_037954235.1 of Aulostomus chinensis. Lineage (NCBI taxonomy): Eukaryota > Metazoa > Chordata > Actinopteri > Syngnathiformes > Aulostomidae > Aulostomus > Aulostomus chinensis. The sequence goes on along the minus strand of NC_141320.1, from coordinate 11,213,720 downwards.
TCTGTATGTTAGAATATGAACGACTAAAAATGTTCATCCACAGTTTAAAGTTAGAATTAAATTTAAAGTAGAAAAACCTTCCCTCTTCAATCCTGTCACTCAGTGTTGTAAACTGTTTCAAACAAATTCTACTGTTCAACAGTTCAAGTGTTTCCAATGAAGCTGAATGTTCTCCTCTACTTTCCTCAATTGGGTTTCTTTCATGTCCTCCTGAGATCAAAGACAGAATTCTAGGTACAAATAAAGACACTATCAAAGCCCTGATGACATCATCATCAATTCTGTCTTTGATCTGTGTCTGTCCAGCCGGTCCTGAGTGGATCCAACAGTTTCCCATGGGTGACTCTGTCGTGGTCTCTCTCCTGCTGTCTCCAACTCTCAGAGTGCTTCTACTGGTTTCTCCCCATCGTCCCTGTTGCTAGGCAGAGCACTGGTGAGGACTGAGGCCAGTGATGTCATCACCTCCAGCTGGGACCTGCCAGGTGATCCTGCTTCATTCAACTCTGCTGCCTCTGCCACTGCCCTGACTGGTGAGGCTGACAGCAGGTTCTCTCTCATCTAAACTCTCTGTTTACAATGGAGGCTGAAATCCTTGTGATTGGTGGTTCAATCATCAGGTCTGTTGAACTCCCAGGTGCCATCACCTGCTGTCTTCCTGGTGCCAAAGTTGTGGACATTATTGAACGTCTCCAGGACTCATTGATCTCCACCCCTCAGCTCACATCCTGATTATACAGGTGTGTGTGAATGACATCACGAAGAGGCAGCCAATCATACTTCATGACCAGCTTGAGTCTCTTGCTAGTTCAAATCAGAGTCTGGGTAAATTCTGTGTTTTTTCTGGCTCCATCTCTGCTCCTTCCAGAAGCAGGGAGCATTTCAGCCTCTTTCCAGTCTGCATGAATGCTGAAAGGCTTCTGTACTGTTTGGCTTTGCTGTTTCCTGCAGCTTGGACATCAGATTAGAACGAACCACACTCACTAACTCACCTGTTCTTAACCACTGAGAGCTGATTTGGTTAAACATGGAAAAATACTGACTCACTATGAGGATGTTCTCCTGCCCTGTGTGGGTGGAGCCAAGAGAATAAAAAGACTGTGAGACCCAGAAATCAGGGCTTCTTCTCCTCCATCTTAAGGTGGTTAGACTGAAGTCTCAGCTCTGACTCTAGATCTGTTCTCTGTGTGCCAACATAAATGTGATTGGACCAGAGAAGTTGATGAGGATTTTGTTAACCTGAACCATGATAGAAAATTGTTTTAGTTTATTTGACAGCTGATTGAAGACGTGGGTCAAAACTGACCGTTAACATAGAGATGGGAACAGGAAGCTGACACAGAGGAAGGTTCCAGCTCTGAAAAAGGAGTCTGCAACCATTAACAGGAATGAGCGGAAGACAATGGATGAATGGATGGATGGATGTTTGTGAAAATTAAAACCAGACAACCACTGTAGTCCCTCCTACATGATAAGCGCCATAATTTTTCTCACTCATGTCTTTTTTTTTTTGGACAGGTTCCATGGTGTAATGGTTAGCACTCTGGACTTTGAATCCAGTGATCCGAGTTCAAATCTCGGTGGAGCCTCCAGCAGGTCTCGGACTGCGGACTTTGAAGGAGGAATTGCATTTTTCTATGGCCAACTCCTGCTACTTGGCTGTGGCTGGTTGGGAGGAGGCTCAGGCCCTAACAACGCTGCCACCACCTTCAATTAAGACCTCAGTTTTGTCCTGGTTGAGCTGGACAAAGTTCTCTGTCACCATGACAGGTAAATGGACATCAACTGGTCCTGAGTCATCAGGAGACACGGCGATGTGAAAAGGAAAGAATCGCTGCTAGCTTGACAAATAACTGCACAAACCAGGTTCAAGCCTGGACTTTGGACCCTGGTATCTGCAACAACTCCCATCAACTCCTAATCTAGCATCTCTGCTGAGGGTCCAACTATTTTACAGAACATTTGAGCATCACAACACTTAGCAGGACCGTCAAGTTGGATTCTCAGAGACTATTTCCCCAACCACTACATTGGCATCTACACTACCCAGATAGCAGGAGTCTTTGGGCCAGATCCATTTGAAAGCTTCCTGATCCGGCTGTGGTGCACACATGACGGTTTTGGCCCACACATGAAATACAGGTTTTAACCCGAAAGCTCCAAAATCCAAGGTGAAATGAAAATGTGTGGAACTAACTGGATTCGGTCCGAACATCCTAAGGTGCCAAATACTGAAGTAAAATCAGAACTGGACCAATCCTGGGTCTGGTGTGGTGCTGATCTGCAATTGGGATGCGGGCCGTTTTTGGGCCATCGTGCGTCTAGACACTGTTTGTGTTCAAATTTAAAGTCCCACAATAAGAAGTAGCTGAATCTGACAGGTGAAGGTTTGGAACTACAAGATGGTTGATGTTTCCTTGACTTGATGCTCTGACTGTCAGGGTGGATGACAGCTTCTTCTGCTGCTGCATCTTAGTAGCTAAGATTTGTGTCCAACCAGATCAACTTAAAGAGCTTCAACAGACAAACTGTCCAGTTTAACAACAAATACCAGTCAGTAGGGCTGGGTATCGATTCAGATTTTCCTAATCGATTGGATTCGATTTTCCGAGGTCCGATTCAATTCAATTCACGATTCAATCCGATTCAACGTCCATTTATTTATTTATTTAAACCTGACCAAGTGACTGACAACACAAAAAAATGAATGAATATAAATCAAATTAAAATAAATTACAAGATAGACAATGTAAATAAAGTATCTCCAAAGATGACACACATAAACAGGACACTCACTTAGCTACAACTGTCTCACAGCTTTTGTGCAATAACACTACAATGGTTGTGACAACTGCATCAGAACAGAATTAACAGCCAGCTGTTGACTCAAATAAATGTAGGCAAATTAAAATAGCACCAATATCTCAGTTTTTTGGAACATGGTCTGTATATTTGAAACATACAATGTAAACTGAAAAACACCATCAGACAAGTGGTGACATTCCATCTTGTTTTCCAGGCATTCTGAACTTCCTGTTTGGGTTTGGTTTGTTTTTCATTCATGCAAAAAAGAAAAGTATTTCCAAGTCTAAACAGCTCTGAATTACTCCTTAAAGGGTTTTCTTGACACACGAATAAAAAAGATCTTGTAAACTTCTGAACAATAATCACAAACCTAAGTCCATAAAACTTCAAGACCTGTCATCCCTTTTCTTACTTGTTGGAGACAGTAAGATTTTTCTGCATGAAAAGGAGTTGATCAACATGTTGAGGAGTAAGGCAGCTCCTTTTTGCCGTCACAACATCCCCAGTGGTGGAAAAAACCCGCTCGGACGGGACACTGGTACCAGGTACACAAAGGTACCGTTTTGCTTGGTGGGCCAATAGGGGATCCTGCTTTGCATGTGTTCTCCACCAGTTGAGAGGATTCTCAGAGAGTGGAATGGGTGTTACTTCCATGTATATTTTGATTTCATCCTGGGCCTTTTCAAATACAGTTTTCTGTGTAACTGTCTCTTTCCGCATGTAGGCTGACCCTAGGAGAGACATCAGTGCTGAGGATTCCTTTGGTCTCTTTGGTGGAGCAACATCTTCAACAGGATCAGGCACAGCTTCTTCTTTTCCACCAAAAGCAGATGTTTGCTGTTTGAAAATAGCAAGAAAATGATCTGGAAAGACACTTGGAATACAATTCAGAATACAACTGCTTAATATTAAAATAATGAAGACAAATTAAATTTGAGTTGAATACAGTAAAGTACAAAAACTGTAGGAAATAAGGATTTTTTGTGTCAATAACTTACATTAGAAGTCTCTGCCTGTGCCACAACAGAAGCACCAGTCACCAGTCGGGAGAATGTGTGGTTCCAGGCCTCATCAGACAAGAAAGGCAGAGCCTTGAAACGAGGGTCTGACGCTGAAGCAACATAGAGCCTGTCCTTCAAGGCACGAACCTTGAAAAGATATATTTGATCACTTAAATATAATTTAATTGGAAATGAATGTGCATGAATGCACACGCATTCACCTACATACTTTTTAAGCTTACCTTGAATTGAGGTTGTTGTCTGCTGCTGTCCTGACCTCTTTGATGACTGTTGAATCCTGGGGGACACAGCGCATCTCTTCCAACAGTTGTGCATGCAAGGGTGCAATGATGGACAGAGTCGGGGATTTTTCCTCAGACGTGGCAAGAGTAGCTGCTTTCAGTGGCTGAAGGGCTTTGACCACATCCTCTGGGACTCTTACGTCCACTTCTGTCAACGTGCAGACATCTTTCTCGTTTCTGCGTACTTCAGGTGACAGCAGAGCTGCTGAGATGGCTGGTTGCTGCTGGAGGAAACGGTCCAGCATCTCCAGTGAGCTATTCCAACGCGTCACCACGTCAATCACCATCTTGTGCTCAGGAAGCTCCAGCACCCTTTGCTTCTCACTGAGGATGCGGCTCGCCGTAGAGCTACGATGAAAAAATGCAGCCATGCGTCTGACTCTGCCGAGCAAGCGTGCAGCTGTAGGGACTTTCAGCGCAGTTTGCGAGGCTAAATTAAGAAGGTGTGCAAAGCAACCAATGTGCAACAAGCCCGTAATCTCCGCAGCGCGGACAATATTTGCTGCATTGTCAGTTTCGATAGCTTGCACCTTGTTCCTAAGCTTCCACTCGCCTATTGCACTGAATAACAGTTCGCTGAGTTTTCTCGCTGTGTGGCTGGTTTCCACGGCTCTGGTTTGAAGAACATGGCATGCGAGGACCCAGTCGCTAATGTAGTGAGCTGGAATGGTCAGATATGAATCTGTTGCTCTTGACGTCTAACAATCACAAGTCAATGCCACGTTCTCTGCTGAGTGAAGCGAAGTTTCGATGCTTTGTTTTAAGCTTGCGTTCATGTTTGGTATTGTCGAATGTCTTTGCATATAAAAACTGCGACAGCCTCGGTTATCTTATACCTGCTCCAGGCTGCGTTGTTTGAGCCGTGTCGACTGGTTTTCTGCTGGGCGATGTCTTGACAAGTGGAAATTTGTCGTATTCCCACAGTACTTTACCATCCCGTTGCATAGTTTGCATATTGCCCCCCCCCCCCAAGTCGTCATTTTCTCCGTCCTTAAAACCAAAGTGCACCCAAACATCGGCCTTTAATCTCACCGAGTGTGCCTTCAGGGTTGTGCTTCAGTCCGCCATGTTTGCTTGACTGGTAGTAAATTCTCGCAAGATCACATTCCATTAAAACTGCCGCCAAACGCTGATCATGCGAGACTGCCAGAGTTGATACACAGGCTGTTCTCTGCAAGTTAGGAATCGATCTGTGGGTTTTATGAATCGATATCAAACCATGAAAAGGAAAATTGATTCAAATGGATTAAATAGATTTTTTAAACCCAGCCCTACTCATTAACGATAAATCTTCCATGCAAACCAAAGTTAAACACGGTGTTCCCCAAGGTTCAGTGCTGGGGCCGATACTCTTCACTTTATATATGCTTCCTTTAGGTCATATTATTCAAAAACACTCCATACATTTCCATTGTTTCACAGATGATAATCAATTATATTTATCAATAAAGCCGGATGAAGGCCAACAGTTATCCAAACTACAAGCATGCATTCCAGACATGAAGGCCTGGATGACTTATAACTTGTTACTGTTCAACTCTGATAAGACAGAAGTTCCTGTGCTTGGCCCAAAACCCCTTAGAGACACATTATCTAGTGATGTAACTGCTCTATTGTAACTCTTTATTATCATATATTTTTATTTACTTTATTATCAGGCTGTACTAACAAGTGGTTGAAGACTCTGCAGCTGGTCCACAATGCAGGTGCATGCATAGAAATAAAGCGTAAAGCATAGACAAGAAGCATAGACAGAAACTAGGAAGAGAGAGCACATCACGCAAATCTTAGCTTCGCTGCACTGGCCTCCAGTAAAATCCAGAGTAGTGTTTAAAATCCTTCTCCCAGCTTGTGAAGCTCTTAAAGGACAATTCCAGTGCAAAACAAACCAAATGTGTGTTCTTGTATTATTAATTATTTTTGAAGAATTGCAGGGATGTATTTTTGCAACATTCAAAAGTAACCTGGTTTGGTTGCATACTGCAAATTAGCTCTCAACACAGGTTTAACAGAAAAGTCACGCAGAATCTCGTGTCTTTCATGATGTTTCTTGTGTTGCAGCAGGTATCTGGAGGGTGGGGAGCTGTTCATTCCTCCTAGTTGGAAGCACCTGGGCCCATTTTTGATTTATTGTTGTGTTTTTTTTAGTTAAATACATTCATTATTGGCTTTCAACCTGCGTCTCCCACTCTTTTGTCATGGCTTCAGTGTCAAGTTTGGAAAAATGGTTTCTCCCCACTGTGCATTCTCATGTGTCTTTTCAGGTGTCCCTTTACCGAGAATCTTTTAGCACAAACTGAGCAGGGGAATGGTTTCTCCCCAGTGTGCGTTCTTATGTGTTTTTTCAGTTGTGCCTTTATCAAGAATCTTTCAGCACCAAGTGAGCAGGGGAATGGTTTCTCCCCAGTGTGTGTTCTCGTGGTTTTTCAGATATCTCTTTTCTGAGAATCTTGTGCCACAAATTGAGCAGAGGAATGGTTTCTCTCTAGTATGTGTTCTTATGTGGCTTTTCAAATATCCTTGAACAGAGAACATTTTTCCACAAATGGAGCAGGGGAATTGCTTCTCCCCTGTGTGAGTTCTCATGTGCATTTTCAGATGCCCATTTTCTGAAAATCTTGTGCCACAAACTGAGCAGGGGAATGGTTTCTCCCCATTGTGCATTTTCATGTGTCTTTTCAGACCTCTCTTTTCTGAGAATCTTTTGCCACAAACTGAGCAGGGGAATGGTTTCTCTCCAGTGTGTCTTCTCATGTGTCTTCTCAAATTACCCTTTTCTGAGAATCTTCTGCCACAAACTGAGCATGGGAATGGTTTCTCCCCAGTGTGTGTTCTCATGTGATTATTCAAACTCCTTCTGTTCCTAAAATCTTTACTGCATGTTGAGCACCTAAAGGGACGCTCATCCTTCCTGACTTCTGTCTCAGATTCAGAAGGACCAAAGTTCACGTTCCTGATGATCTCTGATTCTCTTTCAGTCTTTACTTTTTGCTCTTTTGAGCTGCAATGACTCACTTCCTGTCCTGGTCTCAATTTCTGAAGCAAATTCCTCCTGGAGCCAAAGGGTTCCTTGTGCTCAGAGGTGGCCGTGTTATCAGGTCTGACCCAATCATCCTCACTGACTTCAGGCTCAGCTTCAGAAGAGTCTGACATCTGGTCTTCAGTCTGGGGTTGTACAAGTGGATCTGGATCTACCTTGCTGGCTGGTTCTGGTTCTGGTCCTCCACTCTCTTCTCCATCAGCTTCTGTTTTCAGAGGATGAACTGGGCTGCTGCTCAGAGACTCTTCCTTCAAGTTCTCCTCAGTTAGACTCTGATGAAGCTGTGGGAACTGAGGTTTCTCTTCGTCCCCTTCTCTCTTCACAGGGACCAGAGTGAAGGGGAACGTGGTGATATCAGCCTCCTGCTGCCCTTGAAGCTGCCCTCCCTCCTCACTGGTCCAGAGCTCCTCCCTCTCCTCTTTAATGTGGGGGGGCTCTGGGTCCTGCAGCTCAGGGGGAACCTCTTCTTTAATCACCAGCAGCTGCTCCACATCTGCAGGACACAAACAGCAACATCAGAAATCTCTTCATTTGACTCTGAAACAGCGGAGCAACAGACAGAAACAGAAATCAACTCAATGAAAAGAGACGTCCTGCTACTGACAACCAGTCAGCAAACTGGGAACAGAAACGCTGGCTTCAGATGCTTGGATCAACGTTGGGTCACCCAGGTCAAAGGTCATAGGTCCCCATCACTGAATGGTTTTGTCCATTCATAATCACAAGGTGAGGTTTATCCACTCTAACAACACCAAATAGCCGTCAGCTATTAAAATCTTCTATGTTTTTACATTCCTGCTCAGTTGGAACACAATGGCCCTCATTACAGACACAACAAGACCAGAGACACTTGCTGGCTACCATTAGCATGAGTACCGCCTCCCAGTGTCCTGGTCAGTGTGTGGGGTCCAGGGACATCCTGGCCACTGGGAAAAGTGGGACAATTCTTGAATGGCCGGTCCAGCCCAGGCCGGCTGGGCAGTGAACAAAAATAACTTTTTAAAAGGCCTGTATAGTTTCCATTATAGGAGGCACAGTGGTGCAGTGGTTCAACCTGTCACCTCACAGCAACAAGGTTCTGGGTTCGAGCCCCTGCTCAAGCACAGGATCTTTCTGTGTGAGTCTGCATGTTCTCCCTGTTCCTACGTGGGTTCTCTCCAGGTTTTCTGGCTCTGCATTTGTATTGTACATGTAGCTGAGTCAATGCCTATGATATCATTTTACTCTTAATTTGGTGAACTTTCTAAACCTCTAATACTGTAATATTGTAGTAGTAACAGTGTGATAGCCTTTTATTTAGAAGTGGAAACTCTTCTCATTGTTCTGTACTGTTGATGAATGGTTGATGGTCTTCAAGGTTCCTGTTCATGTTGGAGCACTGGAGGTCTGAACCACTGAGACACTCAAAGAGCTGCATGAGTGACGTCACTTCAAGCTGGCAGAACGACTCCAGCCAGGGTCCTGCTGAGTGTTGTGATGCTCCGTGTTTAGCTGTCAAGCTAGCAGCTCTGGACTCACTGATCTGGACTGAAACTGCATTGAAATGAAACAACAGAGCTTCACTGGTGTCTGCAGGAGGTTTGCCTTTGGATTTTGTCCCCTAAAGCTGCTGTAACATTGGTTCATTCTGACGGGACTCATTTGGATATCATGTGACTTGCTGCAGGAGACAGAGAGACTGCTGACACGTGTGTGTGTGTGTGTGTGTGTGTGTGTGTGCTGACTGAGTCAGTGCTGCTCTTTCAGCATCACCATCCTGGTCCTCCTGATGTGTCTGGTGGTCTTCAGCCTGGCAGCAACCACCTTCAGCTGCTCCACAGCTTTCCTCATGTCTCTGATCCATGATGGTGGTAGAATGGAGCTCCATCATCAGAACAAGTCCCACCAACATTGTGCTGCCTGCTCTTTGACTTTTACTGACTTGTTGTTGTTGATTTGATCCACCATCTTTATCTGAGGGGGCACTGAGCAGGTCTGGGATCATGGATGGGATTGGACCACCTTTGCCTTCAGAAAAACAATCCAATCCTTCTTTCTGGCTCCTGAAGGTGGAGTTTGTCTCTGGGATTTTTCCACAAAATTTTAGAAGTTAAAAACCCCACAAATCCTGATGGACTCCCAACATTACTGGATTAAGAGTTGACAAAATGATCTGCAGCAGCGGAAAAATCTGCTGAAAAAGGTGCGTGATACAGTGTCAGCTTCCTCTCATCTCTCTGTCACACCGCTGTGTGTGTGTTTGTGTGTGTATCTTCTCGTGACACACAAACACACACACACCCCCTCCCAACCCCACTGCCTCCATCACCATCAATCACTGCTTGGACCCTAACGAGCCAGGACGTAGCCCGTCAGGTTCCAGCACAGCTTTTTGCTGTGTTGGGTTGCACTCAGACTGACGTTTCTCTTTCTCTCTCTCTCCCTTCAGAAAGTAACAGATGAGCCACAAACTGAATGTGGACCAGATTCACTGCAGAAGCTGAAGAATCCACTGGAAAAGGCATCACTGAGAGGACAGGTTCACCTCCTCTCTTTCCCTCCGAGCCCTGTCATTGATGTGTCTCAGCATCTTGGGAGAGTTCCTTCTCTGCTTTGTCACAGATCTGAACCCCCTACCATCAAACCACGTTCCATCGAAGAAAGAGGACTTTGGTCAACTTGGGCCATGAGAAGTCCAGAACACATGACTTGGATATGGAGGTTTGTTAGAGTTTGCAAAGGGAAACAGGAGGCTGTTGTTGAGGAGTGGATTGGTGAGAAAGGAGAGTGGAGCTGTTCAGGTGCAAACAGAGTTCAGGGGCTCCAAACAAGAAGCTGAGAACAGGACAAGAAGACAAACAAGAGGTTTAACACAACGCCAACCCTTCAGTTTGGTAAATATCGGCTACATTGAGAGCTCTTATCGAGTCTGACTTTATTTTGTAAGTTGATCTCAGAATTGGAACCAGAAATGTTTTTTTAGTTTTCTTTTTTAATTTGGCCCCGAGGGACTGCCACCTCCTCCTGGTCAGGGGTTTGGGGCCTCAGGGACCCTCAGAGTTCCACCAGCAGAAGCTCAAGCCCTGTTCAAACTACGCTACTTTTTGTTAGCGACAGGCCCTGCTGTTCACACCATCGGCGCTCAATCAGGCTGCTGTTCACACTACAAGATTTGTCGGTGCACAGGAGTGTTCAGACTACAGGATTTTCCCCGTCAGGAGGCGTGGCCAACTGCACAGCTGACCACGAAACTCTTGGACGCAGCGCACGCCCCTTTCATTGTAAACATGGAGGTGGAGCAGAACGCAGCCCTCCAGGTCCTTAGTGCGCTACCATGGAGCCAAGAATCCTGTGTCCAAGGATATGGTGAACCCTTCCTAGAATCCATGCCCCTCCTCATTGTTGTTGGTGGCTCTGCGTCACTCCCCCACTGCCAGAGCTCCCATGTCTGCTGTCATTGGCTGCAGCTCCGTTTACGTCACTGCCACAAGTTCTGATATCCAGCAGTGCTGGTGTCCACTTTTTGTCACCGACGTCGCATGCGACCTCCCAGTCCACTGTCTTGGATCTGTTCACCCTCATTACTGTAGTGTGGTGGTCATTGATGCCTCAGCCTGATTGGGGGAGGGAAGTCACTGACGCCTAAAATCTTGGAGTGAACTGGGCTTTAGCCTTCATGTGGGACCAGGTTGGACCGGTCTGAGGGTGAAGGTCTGACAAAGTGCAATCCAATTACATGACAACAACAGTGATCCAGAGACCCACCTACCCCCCCCCCCCCAACACCACCACACCCTTTCCCGCCTCAGTCGCCATCATGTGCCCCTTCACATTTCTGTCTGCCCCCTTATAAATGCCCGTCGAGAACCGGCCCTGCTGCAGCTCCACTTCCTGGACTGAATGAGGGGCCCAGCAGGTCCCTGCGGGGACTCACCTGCTCTGTCCAGCCTGACTCGGGGCTTCAGCACGGCATCGAGCAGCAACCTCTGCCGGCGGTTCTCCCGCTCGTACTCCGCCACGGTTTCCTCCAGCAGAGCCACGATCTGCTCCGCGGCCGCCGCCAGCCGCTCGGTGAGCAGCGCTCTCAGCACCGGGACTCCAGCCGCTGAGTCTCCTTCTCCCAGCTGCAGCAGGAAGTCTTCAGCGGCGGCGAGGATCCGCTCCTGGACCGACACCCGCAGCAGCTGCGCGGCGCACATGTTGAGGTTCTACCGGCGCCACTCAGCCTTCAGGAGACAAAGACCGAGGCCGGGGGTTCACGGACTTCTCCTTCTTTCCTTGTTGTGTTCAAAGCTTCCCGCGTCTTCTTCTCGTTTTTTGAAGTGCGTATTGATGACGTATGTGGTGACGTCCGAAGCCTCGCCAGCCGGCAGTGACCACGTGACTGATTCAGGACCTGCTTCTCCGGCTTGGCGTGAGATTCTAAATTTAAAGCAGTGAAACGCCGTGGTTTCCTCCCTCTGGTCCGCGCATCTGTTGGAGTTTCGTTTCCAGAGGTGAACCAGCGAGGAAGAGCAGGTTTTCCCCGTCTGGGAACATCTGGAGTTGATTTCTCCTCATCAGCTCTGCTCCTACTGATGACTGTAGGAATTTTTCAACAAGTCATCATTAATCAATCAGAAGGACCCACAGAGTCTATATTACGCTGTTCAAAATCTGAAGAGGACACCCTCTAGTCTAAAGTGATCCTTAAATGTGACAACAGTTGATAACAAACTACCAGAAGAGAAACCAGTCTGTTGCATATCAAAGTATTTGTAGCTGGGTCAGTGTGACTGTGAGCCTTCATAGCCAGCATGAAGGAGCTGGTTTCATCTTTGCTGGGGAAATCCCACACACAGCTGCTCTCAGTTCCAAATGTGTGTGTCCTCACTCCTCCGTCCTCCTGCTGCCCTCAGAATACAGACACAATTCAACCTGGCAAGTTTGGAGCATAGAAGTGCTCCTGAAGAGATGTGTGTCAGCCCACAGCTGGCTGTTCTTACCTGGAACCTCAAGATGAAACTGCCTCCACAGATTGGAAATGAATCTGATGTTGACTTTTGGACAAATCACCTGTTCATCAGTTCATCATCACTTCCATCCATTTCTACTGCTTATCTTGTTATAGAAAGGAGTCTATCTGCTGTGTGACTGAGGCAGTTACTGTGAGCTGCTGCATGTCTCAGTGTGTGTGTGTGTGTGTGTGTGTGTGTGTGTGTGTCAGTGACGTGCGGTCAGGGGAGGCAAGTGAGGCCGTGCCTCGCCCGTCATCATGGAAAGAAAAAAATGTAAATTGAAAAAAATAAAAGCAATTATTGTATTTTTCCTTTGATTTGTACGATAAAGTTATTTTGCTTTTAACTCAACCAGTTTTAAGTTATTTTTTATTCAAAATCACAGATTTTTCATATTTATCGTTCAAATACTGAGAAGAGACGTGCGGTGAGGCACCAGGCAGCTGAGCCTCACCAGGCATTGCTCAATGACTCGGCTAACTGTGCTGCATGCTATGCAGGGAGCCCGTATTGCTGTCTCTTTCTATGGCGCTATTAAAATGTTCAAATACTTCTGCGAAACAAACTACATTTCTATAGTTTAGCTGGTGAATATCATGTAGAGTGTTTTTGTATACACTGAGTGTAACGTGTTTCTTGTGCTGAGCGATCATAAAACGGCTGCGAAAAGGTGCTGGGTGAGGCACGCAGTTCTCCTGCCTCATGGAGGAGGCGCTAGTGAGCCCAGGGATTCTGCTTGCGCCTCCTCCGGTCCGCTGCAGAAGAAGAAGTGACAGCGAACTACAATTTACTGTTAGGAAAGTCAAGTGCAGTCATTCAGTTATTGTAATCATTTTTGGACCTAAACACCACAGGGACACACTCTTGAATCGGATCTCTACTCTAGATGGCATCACCCTAACTTCGAGTACAACTGCAAGGAACCTTGAGGTCATTTTTGACCAGGACCTTTCCTTCAGCTCCCACATAAAGCATGTGACTAGGACCGCCTTCTTCCATCTGCAAAGTATCGTTAAGATTAGGAACATCCTTTCCCAGAGTGATGCTGAAAAACTGGTGCATGCATTTATCACTTCTCGGCTGGACTACTGCAACTCTCTCCTGTCAGGATGTCCTAAATACTCCCTAAAGAGTCTCCAGCTGGTCCAGAACGCTGCAGCGAGGGTTTTGATGGGAGTTAAGAAGAGAGAACACATCTCTCCCACTTTAGCTTCTCTCCACTGGCTTCCTGTAGGATCGAGAATCGACTTCAAAGTCCTTCTGCTGACTTATAAGGCTCTCAATGATAAAGCTCCATCCTATTTGAAAGAGCTCATTAGTCCCTACTGTCCGACCAGAGCACTCCGCTCCCAGAATGCAGGTCTTTTAGTGATTCCCAGTATCAATAAAAACAGACTGGGAGGTAGAGCCTTTAGTTACCGGGCTCCTCTACTGTGGAACCAGCTCTCTCCATGGGTCAGAGAGGCAGACACTTTAACTACGTTTAAGTCCAGGCTTAAGACCTTCCTCTATGACAGAGCCTTCAGTTAGGACTGGTTCAGGTAGCTCTGAACCATTGATAGCTATGCTGCTATAGGCTTAGACTGCTGGGGGACACATCAGGTTACATGGAGCCCTTCCCTCCTCTCCTCTCCTCTCCCCCTCTCTCCTCCTCTCCTCCCTGCACATTTTTGGAACTGTCACTACCACTACTTGTTGCACTTTGTAGTTTGGCCTTGGTGTCTCGCAGTCTCTCTGTGTTTCCACAGATCCACCAGAGCCCCAACCGCCGCCTGCATCGCCCCCCCCCCTCTTATTCCCTACTGTTACACCGGCCTGCGCTCCCCTTCCATGAACCAGTCTGCCATCCAGTCCCCCATCAAGCTGGCTTGCTCTCCCTGCCTCCCCTTCCAGAAGCTTCCTTCTTCAGCTGTTATTAACATTTCCGTGTTTCTCACATTTTGTATTGTAAACTGTTTTCTTGTCTGTAACAACATCTACTGCACGTCTGTCCGTCCTGGGTGAGGGATCCCTCCTCTGTTGCTCACCCTGAGGTTTCTCAGATTTTTCCCTGTTAAAAGGGTTTTCTATGGAGTTTTTCCTCAGTCGATGTGAGGGTCTAAGGGCAGAGGATGTTGGTATGATGCCATGTGAAGCCCTTTGAGACAAACTGTTTGTGAAAACGGGCTATACAAATAAAATTGCCTTGCCTTGCCTTGCCTTATTTTTTTTCTCCTGAGTGGCCGTAATGTCACAATGGAGGATTACATTTCTAAGCTAAAACAATTTTCTAAATTGGATTTTCAATGGAAGCAGGAGGTTCACGCTAAAGTATCCAGAGCGCTGAAGAAGCTGTGGCAGACAGAAGCCAAAACATGGAGAACATTTTTTGACTGTTTTTATTATTAAATGCAGGTTTTTTTTCATATGTTGACAGATCTGATTGTGATGGAGTCGGTGCCTCACCAGCCATGAACCTCACCACACGTCACTGTCTTCCAGTGAACGTCCAACTATCCTCTGAAATAAGAGATGAATCTTTCCCTGCTGAGACTCCTGATCTCTGACTGTCACTAGCATGTGCTGGCAGAATACAGCACTCCTTCTTCATGATCTGTCTTTGTTTCTGACCAGCTCTCCTGCTCTCTTTCCTCCTACCAGTCAAAGCAGACATCCGCACCTACTGATCTTGGATCTGCTGCCCGTTCCTGCCTGGTAAAAGAAGGAACCAGCACCTGGTTCTCCAGGCTGAATGAACTCCAGGACGTTGGCCAGCCGTGTCAGTTGAAACCTTATTTGTCCAAATAGAGAAAAAATAAGTCTGATTGTTGATGAAAGATGTCATCATGGCTTTGAAACTGTGGTTGGGGAGCAGCCAACATGAGCACATTCATGGAAGAATAGCAGTAAAAACAGGAAGTGTCAGTTAGCAAGTACTCACCAGTCTGTCACTATCATACTTGATTCTAGTGGAACAAAATGGCTGCTGCTGACTGTGCTGCCTGGTGGAGGATCACTCTTCACCAGGTCCTGCATGGTCCTGCATGGGAGATACTGTCAGTTCTGTTCTGCCCTGCTCACAACCACAGGCTGGTGTTGAGGCCTGCAGCAACCAGGGCCCCAGTCACCAAGAGTATAAAGGCTGGTCATTGTGGCAGTGGGAGGAGTCAAAATGAAGACAGACCAATGAGAGCAGGACGTTCCTGGAGAAGTCAGAAGAACTTGACCATGTTTCCTACAGTACCCAGGAGGCCTGGTAGTTGTTGAAGGAAGCTCCAAAAGCAAAGAGCAGACAGCAGGACATCAAAAGAAAAGATCCAGACACTAAAACTACAAGTAGAAACAAGAAGAAATACTCAAAGCTTTGGAAAGATACTACAAGGTTGGATATACATTATTATATACACTACTATTCTCATTGACTCCTAAAGAGGGACAGGAAACATTAGAATGTGGGTCAGATCAGCTGATTTCAGTGTTGAGTCCATCCCTCCATCCACTTTCTGTTGTTGTCCTTTAAGGGTCATGGGGGGGGGGGGGGGCGATCCCAGGTGACATTGTTCAAGAGGCAGGGTTCACCCTGGACAGGTCACCAGTCCATCAGGAGAAATGAGGTGGTCAGCATCATGCAACCTAAACTAAAACATTAGTCAGATCAAATTCAGATTAAAGCAAGAGTCTCCAGATCAAAGTCAGAATTCCTGACGATGTCATCAGGGCTTTGACAGTAACTAGAATTCTGTGTTTGATCTCAGGAGGACATGAAAGAAACACAATTGAGAAAAGTATATGAGACCACGGCGGCATGATGGTGCAGTGGTTAGCACTGTGGCCTCACAGCAAGAAGGTTCTGGGTTTGAGTCCAGGCTCAGGTGCAGAATCTGCATCTTCTCCCCGTTCATGCGTGGGTTCTCTCTGGTACTCCAGCTCCTTCCCACCGTCCAAAGATGTGTAATTTGGGATGAGGCTGATTGGACACTCTAAATTGACCGTAGGTATGAATGGTTGTTCGTCTCTGTATGTTGGCCCTGCAATGGACTGGCAACCTGTCCAGGGTGAACCCTGCCTCTGACCTGTAGATGCTGGGATAGGTTCCAGACCCCTCGACCATCAATGTAGGTCTTTTGTTAATTGCATGCCACATGAAATTATTATTGGTCACTTTTCTAGCAACAGTCTCACAGTGGCAAGACAAGAACACTTCTACTTTTGATGATGACAGTTTGTTCAACACTAAACTTCATCCAGTACCATGTTGTCAAACACTAGAACCTCCACAGCACCTGAACAGGGACTTGAACCCTGGACCCTCACATTAAAAGTCTGATGCTCTACCCTCTGAGCTCCTCAGGCTCTTTCTACAGCATTGAGACAGGAACAGAAACACCTGTGAAGGTCAAACTGATGCTTTCTTGACTTGTTCAGTCCTCCATGTTAAAGTCCACCAGGCTTTTGATTGGCTCTGATTCTCTGTGGCAAAATCCAACAAGAGGCTCCAAAAATGTCCTGAATGTCACAAGGTAAGGCGATTTTATTTGTAGAGCCCATTTTCACCAACAGTTTGTCTCAAAGGGCTTCACATGGCATCATAACAACATCCTCTGCCCTTAGACCCTCACATCGACTGAGGAAAAACTCCATAGAAAACCCTTTTAACAGGGAAAAATCTGAGAAACCTCAGGGTGAGCAACAGAGGAGGATCCCTCACCCAGGACGGACAGACGTGCAGTAGATGTTGTTACAGACAAGAAAACAGTTTACAATACAAAATGTGGGAAACACGGAAATGTTAATAACAGCTGAAGAAGGAAGCTTCTGGAAGGGGAGGCAGGGAGAGCAAGCCAGCTTGATGGGGGACTGGATGGCAGACTGGTTCATGGAAGGGGAGCGCAGGCCGGTGTAACAGTAGGGAATAAGGGGGGGGGGCGATGCAGGCGGCGGTTGGGGCTCTGGTGGATCTGTGGAAACACAGAGAGACTGCGAGACACCAAGGCCAAACTACAAAGTGCAACAAGTAGTGGTAGTGACAGTTCCAAAAATGTGTGGGGAGGAGAGGAGGAGAGAGGGGGAGAGGAGAGGAGAGGAGGGAAGGGCTCCATGTAACCTGATGTGTCCCCCAGCAGTCTAAGCCTGTAGCAGCATAGCTATCAATGGTTCAGAGCTACCTGAACCAGTCCTAACTGAAGGCTCTGTCATAAAGGAAAGTCTTAAGCCTGGACTTAAACGTAGTTAAAGTGTCTGCCTCTCTGACCCATGGAGAGAGCTGGTTCCACAGCAGAGGAGCCCGGTCACTAAAGGCTCTACCTCCCAGTCTGTTTTTAGAGATACTGGGAATCACTAAAAGACCTGCATTCTGGGAGCGGAGTGCTCTGGTCGGACAGTAGGGACTAATGAGCTCTTTCAAATAGGATGGAGCTTTATCATTGAGAGCCTTATAAGTCAGCAGAAGGACTTTGAAGTCGATTCTATTTGAGTATTTGAGTGTTTTATTTGTCACCAAGGGATCGAGCCCAAGGCGAAATTGCATTACACTACTCAAAGCCTGATACAACGATCACAAGCGGTCACAATTATTACAGATTGAAAGTAATAATGGTACACTTCAGAAATTTAACAACAGCACATATACATTTGCTGTGTATGTACGCTAAACTTGAGCAGTCCGTTGACCCAATGGAGGCAAGATCCTACAGGAAGCCAGTGGAGAGAAGCTAAAGTGGAGAGATGTGTTCTCTCTTCTTAACTCCTGTCAGAACCCTGGCTGCAGCGTTCTGGACCAGCTGGAGACTCTTTAGGGAGTATTTAGGACATCCTGACAGGAGAGAGTTGCAGTAGTCCAGCCTAGAAGTGATAAATGCATGGACCAGTTTTTCAGCATCACTCTGGGAAAGGATGTTCCTAATCTTAACGATACTTTGCAGATGGAAGAAGGCGGTCCTAGTCACATGCTTTATGTGGGAGCTGAAGGAAAGGTCCTGGTCAAAAATGACCCCAAGGTTCCTTGCAGTTGTACTCGGAGTTAGGGTGATGCCATCTAGAGTAGAGATCCGATTCAAGAGTGTGTCCCTGAGGTGTTTAGGTCCAAACACGATGACCTCAGTTTTATCTGAATTTAGCATTAAGAAGTTAGAAGACATCCAGGATTTAATGTCTTTCAGGCAGTCTTGCAGATGAGTAAACTGGCTTGTGTCGTCTGGCTCCATCGACAAGCAAGGTTGTGTGTCATCTGCATAACAGTGAACAGAGGGCAGTAGAATATCAAATCTAGAGGTTTGGTCCATTGTATCACGATGACATCAAAGACAAAATTCTGAAATCAAAGAGTAAAAAAATTCTGGGTTCAAAGAATTCTGAAGTCAAGTTTTGGAAGTCGACCATGAACATGAACCTCCAAGTCTGAAGTTTAAACTGGTAGCTGTGGTTTGACTGGTTTGTTGTTTAAGTTACCAGGTTTGTAAATACTTTCCCATTCAGGGCCTTGAATTTCAGGGGAGTCCTTCGACAAAGTCATGTCCAAATAAGGGCATTTCTGGCTCCTTGAAGCTGCCTTTGATGCTCAGCCACAGGTAAATCCCTCCTCCTGGTAACAGGACAAAGTAAACATTGTCCCCATGGTACTGAATCAGGGAGATTTGAATGTGTGGGGTTTCTTTGTTCTTCATCTTCATGACTGAACAGAGAAGCTTTAGTTGATGGCAGTTTTCAAAGTGGAGCTGCTGCCAAAGGGGCTTTCCTCCATTGTCAGGGTCCTGCTTCTATTTGGGCGGTGAGGACTCTTTCTGAGCCGCTTCTTGAAGGGAAGTGAAACAATGTGTGAGTGAGTGACTGCTGGAGCAGAGAAACATCTGACAGAAACTCCTTCAAGAGGAAATCTGCTCTCACAGTCCTGGTGTCCTAGCAGCAGGATTTGATTGACAGCTAGCCTGTCCTCTAATCTGAGCGGTGTCTTCTAGGTGATGTCCCTCCCTCCCTAACGGTGCTGCCCCCCTCCAGCCAGGAGCTGCAGCAGGGGAGGGTCACGCTGGTGTTGTTGGCCAACAAGGGCTTCCCTTCAGACTGGAGTCTGGCCTGGAAGGTGGACGGCAGCAGCAGCGGCGGCGGGGAGGAGAGCAGGAGCCCCAGGGTGCTGGAGAAGGACGGCCTCTACAGCTGGAGCAGCACCCTGAGGCTCCCCGCAGACCAGTGGAGGAAGGTGGGCTGGGTGAGCTGTGAGGCCACCCAGGGCTCCCAGACTCCAGTGTCAGAGGTGCTGAGGAGAGACCAGTGTTCCCAGTCCTGACCTGACTCACTGGGACTCTGAACTCTGCAACAGTTTTCCTCTGTAAACGTTGCCATCAGAATGTTTGCTGCTCCATTTTGATTGTTGCTCTCCAGCTTCAGCTCAATAAAAACCTCTTCATCACATCAGTCCCATGTGGAGCTGCGTTGTTCCAACAACACTGAGCTCTCAGCTCATAGCAGTTCTACAATAAAGGTTCCAACACAACGTTCCATTGATCCATGAACAAAGCAGGCAGTGAGACCATGATGATGTCACATCTGTCCACTGTCCAGATGTCAGAGCTGAAAATGATACGATGCCATGTTCCCTTCAACAACAGTCCAGCAGAAAGCCACCATGAAGACCTGAGGAGAAGCAAGGCAGCTCACCACAGTCAGGAACTCCCAGTCACCTCAACAAGGTTTCTGTCCACTCACGTTCAACCAGACCAGCAGATCACCTGCATCCCCACTGCCTCACCACCAGAGGGTAGTAGAACATCAACCATAGAGTCTCCCACTGAGGAATGAACACCACCACCAGCAGACGGCTCTCCCTCTCTGACAGCATTTAAAGGAGGTTTCCTGGAGTGACTGGTCTGATCAGTCACTCCAGCTTCCAGTAAACCATTCAGTTGAAAATACCAGCAAGTCCCATAAACCTCCTGAACATAGAGAGGGAAACATCCCTCAGAATAAGGACACACAATAAAAACCAAAGAAATGCTTGGGTCCAGTCCCCCCTGACTGAGGACACCTGAGCAGACCTGACTCAGGCTGACCAGGTTGTGTTTGTTCATGTTTAGTGTTGGTGAGTGTGTGTCCTTGTGTGTTTGTGAGTGTTCATATGTGTGGTGTGACTGAGCTTCATCCAGGAGTGTGGCTGAGAGGAGCAGAGAGAGAGCAGTGCTGTGTGAAAGGAACTAAACTCCACGTTCCAGTACACAGAGCTTGATGGGCTCTGTTGGTCCTCTAGCAGTCAGACCTGGGTTCAACACTGCTGCAGTTCTACATCTGGACCACGTTTTGTTCAAGTCTAATTCATGTTTCCCCTTCACACAAAACTGGTCATGCATTTGTTTTAAATCAAAGAATTCTTGTACTTTATTCCATCAATGTGAACCCTTTGTTCATGGAAACTGTTTCATCTAGCAAATCTATAACCTGCACTTCTTCTGAAGATCTTGTGTCGCTCCATGTTGGAGTTCCAAAGTTGGAGGTAAGAGTGAGGGTGTGAGAGGAGGGCTGGACGGGTGAGGAGGGAGAGGTTGAAGTGGACAAAAGGCCAGGCTGCAGCACAGATAGAGGAGTTGTTGTTGCCCAGTTCTGATGGAGGAGTCAGAGTGAAAGGAGGGAAAGGAACCTGAACGAGTGAAAGGAGAGGTGTGTATGACTGAAGGGGAAACGCCTCCTGGCTCCTCCAGCTGTGATTGGTGGGAATGGTCAGTGGGCGTGACTAAGGTGTGTGTGGGTATTGTAGTACAGTTGACTAATAGCTTGGCAACCAGCCCAGAAGATACACAGACACAGAAAGTTAAAAATAGTCCCCCCGTGCTCACCTGGACTCCTGCACAGACGTTCATGTTTTTCCTCTTGTCTTTTATTTCAAGTGCCAATAGAAGAACAGGTTAAAGGTGCAACTTGTAAAATGAGTATCGTATCAACCGTCCTAATCGGGGTGAAGAACCCTGAGCTTTTAAAACAAAGGTTAGAAATTTCTGAAAAGTGGGAGAAGCGAACCAAAGGGACGACCCCAGCATGGCCCAAGGGTGGCACCTCTGATGTGTAAAGACTTCAGTCAGATAACAACATGAATAATATTGATGGCAGTTCAGGTCTGAATGGGGGAGCAGGAGGAAAACTGGGAGATGATGATGAGACCCTGGACAGAGACAAGCTGCAGCTGTTCAAAGACGTCTCTCAGTGAATCCTGGAAGAACTTGATGTGACCTCATGAAGGTCTGGAAGTGTTGAAGCAGGGACAGGAACTCAACTGCTGCTGCTGGGATCCATCTGATCTGGAGCCATCATAGAGGCAGGCAGCACCATCTAGTGGAGAGATGGGACAACTGCATGTAACTGGTTTCTGCCTGTGGCCTGACTGGTTTTCAGGTTGTTCTCGTTGACTTGTGGTTATGAGGAAGCGACGCCAGATCAAATGCACATAAACACCTGGACTGAGGAGGGAGAAGGAGCAGCGTCTCTCTGATCCAGGTATGAAGGCCATGATTAATGGACATGTCTGTCCATGTCGGTCACCTGTTTGTCTTGAACCGCTAACTGAATTAAAGGAGGGGGAAGAAAAGAACCATTGAACGAGTGTGCAGGTTGAGTTCAGCAGGTGGGAACCCCCCAGACCAACAGGATCCCTCTGACTGAGTCGGCTCCCTGCTTGAGTGTCCAGCTGAACCGTCTCCATCAGGAGGTGTGAAGGTGGGATTCTAGCTGGTTCACAACGAGCGTCAGCGGGAACGTTCACAGCAAACCAGCAGCGCTTGGTTTCTCATGTTGCATCATCAGGGAAGAATGCAGGGAGAGTGAACGGGTCCAACCGGATCTTAACATGCCAGACTTCACACTGGAGTTGAGGGACAGCCGCTGTGTCTCATCCAGACATGAAAGAGGGTCCTGACCACAGCATCATTCAGTGTTGCTGTTTGAGGTCCTGGAGGCGGAGCAGCTGCTAGAAAAGCCTGAGTTTATGATTCTGAGCTGTTGGAGGAGTGAAGCTGAGACTCAAACCTGGAATCTGATCCGAACCATCAGAGTTTCCTGATGCTTGGATCAACATTCCGAGTAGGAATGTTAGACTGAGACCTTTCCAAAGTCAGAGCTGCTGGTTCCTTCACCTGCACTCGCTGCTTCATGGAGATTCTGTTCTCCATCAGAAGGTGATGACACCAACAGTCTGATAGTCAGGTTGTCATGGTGATACGTTTGTGACTCTGGTCCCAGGTTGGGACCAGAGTCACAAACTGTTCTGTGAAACACAGCAACAATGAAGACACACAGCAGCCCGTTCATCGTCCAGATCATGGACATAGTAAAGAGTAGATCCCGCATCCGCCGCTACCACGAATGGGCGCTGTCGAGAAATGCTGCCGCCAACTTGGTCCGGTCGCCCGCCTCACTCTGCACCGCTGTTTAACCGGCGCAATGAAGTCTCAGCGCATTAAATGAATCATAGTTCGCTCAATACTACGCTATTTTTTCCTCTACAAAAGTCATTCAAAGATTCATGATGGAGGCCATAACTTTTTGGCGTTTTCAAACACTCATAATGAATCAAATAATATTTTAGAAGATGCCGGCAGTGGCTGTAGATGCCATAGTAACATAATTAATCAAGGATAACTAGGTTAGAGCTGGTTCCTGCTACGTCTCAGTGATTATTAAAAACTGGCCATTTTAATTGGCTAATTTAATATATATTTATTTGATTTTGTTTAATTTTATAGATCTATCTGTATACACACACTAATAATGTCATATAGAAGCAGACTGTCTACTTTAATAATTGGAAAATTGAAGAAATACCCACAAATATAGAGCCTACATATCCAAAAATTGCACAATTTCAAGTTAAACCTAAGAACATCCATCCATCATCATCTGCTTATTCCTACACATTAAGGGTCGCGGGGGGGCTGGAGCCTATCCCATCACCTATGGGCAAGAGGCGGTGTTCACCCTGGACAGGTCACCAGTCCATCACAGGGCCAACATACAGAGACGAACAACCATTCACACTCACACCTACGGTCAATTTATAGAATCAATCAGCCTTGTCCCCAAATTGCATGTCGTTGGAAGGTGGGAGGAAGCCGGAGTACCAGAGAGAACCCACACAGGCACAGGGAGAACATGGAGACTCACACAGAAAGATCCTATGCTGGAGCCGGGACTCCAACCCAGAACCTTCTTGCTGTGAGGCCACAGTGCTAACCACTGCACCACCGTGCAGACCCCCAAGAACATATGAGATAATATTCAATTTGTTGTCATAGTACAATGAATACTATTAGTATTAATAGTATACTATAAATAGTACTATAAACTGAGCAAACACGTACTGTAATGCTTAAAGTAGTATTTTTGTGGCTGCCGGGTCATCCTGAGGAGTCTCAGATCTGCTGGAGGCAAGACAGAAAGACAGGGATGGATGGATACAAAAAAATCTTTAAAAAAAAGAGTTCACTTTCCTACTTTTTATTTTATTCCTTCAAGTTTCTTCTCTCCCAAACAAAGTTTTCCAATCGAATGCTAATCTGTTGCTAACACCAAAGTTGCTATAATTGTGAATAAGTCAGCTGTCTTCAAGTGACTACCATCAGGTAGAATGTTGAGGAAACGTTTAATCCTACTTGTGATAAGTTAACCCTTGAGCCCTGCTCGCTACCGTCCGCACACTGGCACAGGAATACGGCGCACAGTGCTCCGGCATCGCTGAATCACCATACGAATGACTGGAGCGTATGGGAGCTTGACCGGACCAAGATGGTGGCCGTATTTCTCGCTGCGCAGCAGTCCGAGCGGTGTCTGCTCTTTATTATGTCCATGGTCCAGATCGTGTCTGAGGCATACCACCCAGGCGCACCTGCTCCTGTGACGAAGGTTCCACCCTGATGCGGCACATTTTCACCATGTTTCAATGTCGAAACTGACATAAAATTGAACATGACAACGATGTCGTTCAACTCTATTAAGGTGGTATTAAACCCTGGCAACAAAGAAAAAAAAATTTTTTTAATTAAATGAATATCTAAACAGGCTGCACGGTGGTGCAGTGGTCAGCACTGTGGCCTCACAGCAAGAAGGTTCCGGGTTCGAGTCCTGGCTCCAGCACAGGATCTTTCTGTGTGGAGTCTCCATGTTCTCCCTGTTCCTGTCTGGTCCCTTCTGTATATAGCTGCTTTATTACATTTGTGTATCACAACTGGGGAAATAAATATTGTTACAACTTATGCAACTCTGTCGTGTTTTGCCATCAGTGGTTTAATATCTGGATCCCACCACTGCCACCAAATGTCACACCCCGGACACGGTTATGGGTAGTGTGAGACCCAGACATTAAACCATTGATGGCAAAACACGACAGAGTTGCATAAGTTGTAACAATATTTATTTCCCCAGTTGTGATACACAAATGTAATAAAGCAGCTATATACAGAAGGGACCAGAGGTCTGTAATAAAAATAATCAAAACTAAACAACGAGCGCAAACAAAAGCATAATACCTCAGATACAAATCAAAATATTTAACGATCAAACGCATACATTCTATGTTTTAGCATTATACTTTCAAGAATAAATCAAATATGCATATTCTATGTTTTAGCAGTCAATACTTTCAACAAGAATAAGTCAATGTGCATATCAACCATGGTTTACTCTTAGCTTAATCAATAGAAAGAACATCATAACTTGGAAACAATAGAACTTTTGAGAAACAATATTCACCTCTGGACCTCAGCAATGAGCACCTCACCCCAGCAGAGTTAACAGCAGACTGCCTTGTAAGCCCACTCTCACCCCTTATATACTCTCATGGCCCCTCCCACCAGACAGACCAAAGACCAGTTAAGGGGAGTTGTATTGTTTTCCCAAATTGTTCTGTGTACCTTAACATACAGCAAAGAAACACCATGTCCTTCAGTGACCATATATATCTGCTACTTTGCAATAAACAAATGTCCAGTGTCCTTCATTGACCAAACCCATTCACATGTCCATGTACTGTTCGAGTTCCCCTGTCTCCGGACAGGGAATGGTTCGCCCCAATTTGGGCGTAGCCTTCGACGCCTACTTAAAGGCTCCAGCCCCACCCTGACTCTTTTAGGATCCAGTTCAGAGCCCTGGTGAGGGAGAAGGTTGTAATTTGTTTGATGCATGGTTTTGTTGAGTAAATGTCCTTTAATGTTGCTGGTTGTTTCCGGGTTTGTCCATGTTATCCCACCAAACAATTGTGCACTTATTGAGGTGGGTTAGGGACAAACAGTGACAGTGGGGTCTAGACTGTCACAGGTTCTCTCTGGTACTCCAGCTTCCTCCACAGTCCAAAGACATCAAGAGGGGACGAGGCTGATTGATACTCTAAATTGACTGTAGGTGTGACTGTGAGTGAGAATGGTTGTTTGTCTCTGTATGTTGGTCCTGCGATGGACTGGCGACCTGTCCAGGGTGAACCCCGCCTCTCACCTGTAGATGCTGGGATAGGCTCCACCCCCCCACCCCGCGACCCTGACTAGTAAGGAATAAGCGGCAGACGACAATGGAATATCTCAACACAAAAATGGTCGCACTATTTTTGGGCATGTCACACGTTCATTTGTCAGACTTTGATGTTGGATCTGATAACAGCTCTTTCAGTTCAGAGCAGCTCAACCAGACAAAGTTCAACTGTCCTCCTGGAGTCCAAAGGTTCAGGTCTTCTTGCTGCTATCAGATGACTTCCGTCCTCCAGACAGAGAAGAATGAATGTCTCTCCACCATGTTTCTGAAGAGGAGAAGGATTTGAACTTGGAGGAGTCACAAGTTTGGGTCCTGAGATGTGAAGCTTGTTGATAAATGAAGGTGTTGTTGTGTTTGTGTGAAGGTTTGAACTCTGATATGAATCAGAGTGAGGACCTAGAGGAGGGAGCCCCTCCCCAGAAAACCAGGCTGGACTCTACTGGTCCTGGAGCTGGAGCTGGAGCTGGACCTGGAGCTGGACCTGGACCCAGGTGTGTGTCCTTCAGAAGCAACGCCTGTATGGATCAGCCGATTTCTTTCAAAGATGGTCAACAGTCTTCTGGTCAGAGGTGAGCTCTGAGGACTGAAACTCATTTTTCTCAGGCATTTTTTTTATCGTCATCATTAAAACGTTTGACCTTCAACATTTTCCTGTTTTCCTGGATGATTTTTCCTGATCGTCAGCATTGATCAGTGTTGTTTCCATCAGGTTCTCTCAGAGGAGACCAGACCCCCCTGAACCCAGCTGTGTGTCCATGAAGAGTGATTGGTCTATGGGTCTTCCTCTCAAGTTCAAAGGTGGACTGGAGTCTGATCCCAGGTGAGAATGTAAACTGTCTGTTCTGATACGATCTCTTCCACTCAAGAGCAGGGGGCTGTGGGCAGGTCTGGGACCAGCCACAGACCCCCCATCTCTGCTGGGTCCAGGTCCCTGCTACCATGAAGGTTCCTGGTGTTCCTTTACTATTGGTTCTTTGACTTCATCTTGTCTCCACAGACTTGATCAGCAGAACTCAGATGGTCTCGGTGGTGAGTCCATCCAGCAACACCCAGCACACCTGGACTCCATCTTTATGGTCCGTGAGGGTTCAGTCACTCACTGGAGACAAGCAGGTTTTCAGTCACATGACCTGTTATTGCGTCCACTCGTTTCACTCTGACATTTCTTCTGTTCCAGCTGCTGGAGGAGAAGATTGTTGACTTTGTGAAGAAGGAGCTGAAGAGAGTCCGGACGGTTCTGAGTCCAGATGAACCAGAGGAGTGGTTGGATGATGAGGAGGAGCAGAGGAGGAGCAGAGAGGCGTTCATGAAGATCACACTGGACTTCCTCAAGAGAATGAATCAGGAGCAGCTGGCTGACCGTCTGCTCAGCAGTAAGATGATTTGAACAGCTTTAAAGCTGGAGTGCATCATGTTTTGATCCAAATGAAGGTTCCTCACATTCAAGCCCTCATCAAACCAGTTCCAGCTTCCTTCCTGCAGCACCCAGATATATCAGGACCAGGACGAGTCCCAGTGTTCACCCTTGACTCCATTTGTTCTTTGTTCATTCAGGAACTTCTGCAGCCTGCCAAAGTCAACTGAAGTCCAACCTGCAGAAGAAGTTTGAGTGTGTGTTTGAGGGGGTCGCTAAAGCAGGAAACCCAAGCCTTCTGAATCAGATCTACACAGAGCTCCACATCACCGAGGGAGGGGCTGCAGAGGTCAATGAGGAACACGAGGTCAGACAGATTGAGGCAGCATCCAGGAAACCAGCCGCACCAGAAACAACCATCAGACTAGAAGACCTCTTTAGAGCCTCAGCTGGAAGAGAGACAGCAGTCAGGACCGTGCTGACAAAGGGAGTGGCTGGCATTGGGAAGACGGTCCTAACACACAAGTTGACTCTGGACTGGGCTGAAGGCAGAACCAACCGGCACATAGACTTCATGTTCCCGTTCACCTTCAGAGAGCTGAATGTGCTGAAGCAGAGGAACTTCAGCTTGGTGGAACTTGTTCATCTCTTCTTCTCTGAAATCAAAGAAGCAGGAATCAGCAGGTTGGAAGAGTTCCAGGTTGCGTTGATCTTTGATGGCCTGGACGAATGTCGACTCCCTCTGGACTTCCACAACAACCGGACCGTGACCGATGCTACAGAGTCCACCTCAGTGGACGTGCTGCTGACAAACCTCATCAGAGGGACGCTGCTTCCCTCCGCTCACCTCTTGATGACCACACGACCTGCAGCAGCCAATCAGATCCCTGCTGAGTGTGTTGACATGGTGACGGAGGTCAGAGGGTTCACTGACCCCCAGAAGGAGGAGTACTTCAGGAAGAGATTCAGAGATGAGGAGCAGGCCGAAACCATGGTCTCCCACATCAAGAGGTCCCGAAGCCTCCACATCATGTGTCACATCCCCGTCTTCTGCTGGATCACTGCAACTGTCCTGGAGGACCTGTTGACCACCAGAGAGAGAGGAGAGCTGCCCAAGACCCTGACTGAGATGTACATCCACTTCCTGGTGGTTCAGGCCAAAGTCAAGAAGGTCAAATATGATGGAGGAGCTGAGACGGATCCACACTGGACTCCAGAGAGCAGGAGGATGATGAAGGCTCTGGGAAAACTGGCTTTTGATCAGCTGCAGAGAGGCAACCTGATCTTCTATGAATGTGACCTGACAGGGTGTGGCATCGACATCAGAGCAGCCTCTGTGTACTCAGGAGTGTTCACTCAGATCTTCAGAGAGGAGAGAGGACTGTACCAGGACCGGGTGTTCTGCTTTGTCCATCTGAGTGTTCAGGAGTTTCTGGCTGCTCTTCATGTCCATCTGACCTTCATCAACTCTGGAGTCAATCTGCTGACAGAGGAACAAACATTCCGGAGGTCACGGGTCTTCAGAAAGAAACCTGAACTAAAACACCTGCACCAGAGAGCTGTGGACCAGGCCTTGAAGAGTCCCACTGGACACCTGGACTTGTTCCTCCGCTTCCTCCTGGGTCTCTCACTGCAGACCAATCAGACTCTCCTGCAAGGTTTGGTGTCACAGACAGGAAGAAGCTCAGAGACCAAACAGGAAATAGTTAAGTTCATCAAGACGAAGATGAATGAGGATCTGTCTCCAGAGAGAAGCATCAACCTGATCCACTGTCTGAATGAACTGAACGATGGTTCTCTGGTGGAGGAGATCCAGCGTCTGCTGGGATCAGGACCTCTGTCTTCAGCTAAACTGTCTCCAGCTCAGTGGTCGGCTCTGGTCTTCATCTTACTGTCCTCAGAAGATCTGGACGTGTTTGAGCTGAGCAAATATTCAGCTTCAGAGGAGGCTCTTCTGAGGCTGCTGCCAGTGGTCAAAGCTTCAACTGCAGCTCGGTAGGTGGATGAAGTCCTGGATGTGTGATGAGACTTTTACCAGTTGAACTTCATATGTGAGGAACACCTCTGATTCTCATCCTCCTTCCTCTCATGGTCTGAGTCTCTGTGGGAAGTTGGAGCAGGATAGAACAGGAAAGAACAGAGACCAGAATGTGGTGGAACAGGGAGGACATTTGGCCGATGTCCCGTCCAAAGAGTTTGGTCAGAATGATGAGAGCAGAACATCCTGAGCTGGACTACTAGATATTTCTTCTAGTTTAACAAGCTCTCCTCCACATGAAGGGAAGGCATTCATGAAGGCTGAAGTTCAATCATGATGTCCATGTTCTGTTTCTCCAACAACTGATCAGAAGAGTCTTTTTGTTCTGATCTCATCAGATGTTCTTCTGGTTTTACTTTGTTCTTCTCCTCCTTTTCCTCTGGTGGATGCTTGATAAATTCCCTCCAGAGCCTATTTTTCTTCTTAAAGTCTTTCTCCAAACCCTTTGTTCACCTTGGTTCCCTCCTCTTTAGGAATTTGTCTAAACTCCTTCAACAGACAACGTCGGTCAACAAGAGTCCAAAATGGCTATAAAACCTCATCCTAGGATTCCCTGCTGTCCTCTCCAGAAACTTCCTGTCAATCAGGACTCTCAGGTTCTGCTCTGAGCCTTCATTGCCTCTGGTGATTTGTTCCCTCCAAACTCTTCCTCTGTCTGTTTGTTCTGAGTTTGAAGTTCTTCTTCATCTCTGCCACTGTAAACAGGCAAATGGTGCCTCCCACCAGCCACTAACAGTTGACTTTCCTCTGTCCATCAATCACATTGATAGAAAGATTGTCAATCAGTGCTGCTCTGTTCTCTCAGGTTCTCTTAGGTTCTACAACAACTGGATAGAAACTCCACTAAACATGAAGGAACAAATTCTGCAGTTTTGAATGATCAACAGATTTCACCAAATCCAACAAACCAAACTCTCACTTTATCCTGATGCTCTTCACGTCATCCTGGAAGTGGATGAAACTGATCGATGCGTGACCCGGCGCTCTAGAAACACAACTAACTAATATGGTTCTGCATCTGTCAGCCTCAATTTCAGAGGTCACACATCCATCAGCTTCTCAGTAACCATGGTGATCTGATCAAGAACCTGGCATTGAAGAGCAACAGCCCCCTCTCTCTCTGACCCTGGTTGGACTAAACCTTTCAGAGCCTCTCCTCCATGCTGCAGCTCATTATTATCATTCAGCCAAGGCTCCAAAGTTGCTGCTCACTAAATCTCTGCTGAAACTGATGATGCTCTCTTTGGTTGAGGAGAAGTTGCTGCAGAGCCTCCTGCTGGTGAAGTGAAGGACTGAAAACTGCTCCATTTGACTCCAGAACTGAACTCCTCTTCAGAATAACAGTCACAGTTCAAGCTGATGTTCTGGTGGAAGTGGATCTCTGATCAGTGACAGTTTCTAACTCCTAAATTGTTGGATCTTGACAGCAGAAGACTTCCAAAGTGTGGATTCACTCATTTTCTTCCAGTTTTCCCAGATTTATCTCTCCCAAACTGAGGTTGCTGATATTTCACAGCACAACTCCATTGACAGTGGGACATCTCCTCACCCCTCCTCCTCTCCTCCTCAACATTAAACATTGTCATGAATGTTGATCAAGATCTTCCAGGTCTCTGACCACTGTCACTTTTACCTGCTCAGGTGAGCGTTCAGTCTGATCAGGACTCTCCAGCTCCTCTCCACCAGTCCTGAATTCTCTTCCTCTTTGTCAGGATTCTGTCTCAGTCTCAGTTTGTCTTTGTGAGAGGCTCTTCTGCATGGACACCTGGACTCTTTGCTCCTCAGCTTCATGTTTTCTGCTCA
This sequence comes from Aulostomus chinensis, assembly GCF_037954235.1. Lineage (NCBI taxonomy): Eukaryota > Metazoa > Chordata > Actinopteri > Syngnathiformes > Aulostomidae > Aulostomus > Aulostomus chinensis. The sequence goes on along the minus strand of NC_141320.1, from coordinate 11,182,934 downwards.
CAAATGGAGCGATGATGCTGAGCCTGTTGTGTCTCTGGTTTGGTGGACGAGCAGCGATCTGATCCCTGTTCATAGGAACCTCTGTTGTTGAAGAACTCCCTGACTCGCTGCTCAAGTGACTGCAGTTCACCTCTGGGTGTGTCCTCACCCTGCTGGTCAGCAGCTGTGAGGCAGCAGAGGTGCGGTGGCTGGTCTCAGGTCCAGACATCACCAAGTCCTCGTCCTTGTTTGTTGCTCCAAATCTTCCCCTCTCTTTTCAGTCTCTTCTCTTCTCTGGTCTTCTTCTTTGATGGCAGCCTTCAGGTGCTGCTCTTCATCAGTCTAATCTAGTTGGTCCCTCTGTTGCTGGCAACCTGACGTCGATCCTCTGACTTGAAGTTCAGAGACTTTTGAACTTCCTCCTCGTCTTCTGCTGGTTTATTAGCAGTGTTTTCTTTGGTTCATTCTGAATGGACTTGGAGAGAAAAAAGAAAACAACTTTCCTGAGAGACTCCAGCTCATCCAATATGGCCGCTGTGACATCACATTGCAGCACACGTCATCAAAAGAGACCAAAAACAGTAGAAATTAATCAGACAAATTTTTTTTTTAACCTGTCCTGTTCAGCAGCAGCATCCATGTTTCTGGTGCGTTGTTGGACTGAAGCAGTTCTACTCTGCTAAGGAGGAACCTGATAAACTCCTCCTATCACCATCTGTGTTGAACTTTATTAGGAATGGTGTTGGTTCATTGATGAAGCTACCGGACTGAGGCTCAGGAGAGGACAGGAAGAGAGCAGGGACAGGACAGGGAGGACAAGGGGGGGGGGACAAAAACAACAACAGCAATAGCAGAAAAAAAACAAAAACCAAACAAACAAAGAAAAAGTAACAACAACAACAGAGAGGAGAAAAGAAAAAAAAAAGGAAAAAACATTGGTTGCAGAATTTCCAGAGCAGGTTTACCATTTGGTTTAATATAATTTTTAGATAAATGTCTGAGTGTGTGATTAGGGGTCAGTTGTGCACCGCATTCGTTTATGTGTGTATACGTGTGTGTATGTGTATGTGTGTGTGCAACAGTTTGTCTTGGATGCTGTGCGTAGCTGGCTGTAGCTGATGTGGGGGGCCAGGACATCGCACCCCAAGTCCAGGATAGCAGGCAGGTCAGGAACAAGCCACCAGAGCACCCAGAAACCCCCAGGACACAGGGAGCCCCAGGCCACCCCTCCCCCAGGAAACAGCCACAGGCCAAACCCATGCCAGGACCTGTAGGAAAGCATAGGAGCAGCAAACCCCACCCAGAAGCAACCCACAGAGAGACGGGGCAGAGATGACCCCGGTCCCACCGGGCACCCCCCCCCCCCCCCCCACAGCATGAGCAGAGCCCAGGGGCACAGGGCCCCTCTGGCCCGAGACCCGACCAGAGCCCCCCAAGAGGTCCGCCAGCGGCGAGGCCGACACCCACCCGCACCCCACACCCAGGCGGGGCAGCCACAGCCCACCACAACGACCAGGCCCACCGCCCCCGAATGGAGCTACCCCCCCCCAACCCCCGATCCCCATCCCCTCCACCCATCCCCTGTTCTCCCCCTCCCCCCAGAGCAGGCGGGCTTCAGGCTATAGGGCACCACCAGCCAGCCAGCCGGGAACCCCCACTCCCCTGAGAGGCCCAGCCCACCCGCCAGGGTGAGCTGAAGGCACGCACGCCCAGGACCGCCACCCCCGAACAAAAAAATCATACTCTCATCTTCCTCCATACAGGGGCTGAGTACTCCATAGATGCTGATACGGTCCAGGGCACCTCAGACTTAGTGAAACCGCCAGCGAGCGATCCACCACACAACAGCAGGGCCCGTGACCAACCCCAGCCCAACCACCATGCTGGGAAGACGACCAGCCCCCCCCCCCCCCCCCAAAGAGCCCCGGCCAGGCCCCCAGGCCTGCAATCGTGCAGTTAGCAAAGGAGGCAGCACTGGACCCACTCCCTGCCCCAGCTGCCCCCCCATCCCAACATGGTGCAGGGTGCGTGTTGTGCGTAGGAATGTAGATGTGATGATGTGGATGACTAGAATGTAGTTAAAATTGGCGGAGGCACCCAGGGCATGGGAGCCCCGCCGGTTGCAGACGGCAGAGTCTCCCAGTACATCCTCATGCACTCCCCCAAGCCCTAAATGTCTACGATGTGATTAAAATTGGGGGGTCCAGCCCCTCAAGGCCTAGTGACACAAAAGATGTGATGTGATGGGACAGAGAGACAATGAGAGGGGCTGAGGAATGGGCCAGACCTGCAGGGGGCCAACTTCCAGACTGGCCCCGCTGACCACCCCGTCATCACTGCAACCAGCCGACAGGGAGTCTAGCCTACCTGGTCCAGGGGTCTGATTGGAGCACCAAGGGGCACTGTCCGGAGATCCGGGCAGAGGGCCCACCACCGCGCAGTGCGAGGGCAGACTCCAGCTCCAGCTGTGACATCACACTGTAGCACACGTCATCAAAAGAGACCAAAAATCAGAAAATGGTAGAAATCAATCAGACCAGTTGAGGCTTCCTGTTCTTGTAAAGCTGGAAACTCCCTCAGAATCAGACCAGTGGGTTCAAACTAGTTCACATTGTTAAAGTGATGCTTCACCTAAAAAGTGGATTCTGCTGGTCAAGAACTCACCAACAGGAGTCGTGAGCTCTCAGAGAGGTTCTCCTCCTGATTGACTTGTGTGGGACTGCAGAATGCAGGAGGATCCGGCCACGTCTCTTTAGCTTGAAGCTACTTTACTTTATTTATATCTATATGGCACTTTTCAGACAGAAACTGCAACACAAAGTGCTTCACAGAAATAAAAGAAAAACATTAGATACAATATAAAGCCACCGAGACCGCCCGACCCGGACAGACGGGTATACTCCACATATAATGCAGAGCCCCCCGGCTCTCTGGGCCTGGACGATCCCAAGGATGACGCCCCTGTGGGCGGACCAGACACACCTCCCAGTGTGGAGGGCCCCCACCAGGAAACACTGGAGCTAAAAACTAAAAGACTAAAAACTAAAAGACTAAAAGAAGGTAGAATAGGAAAGAACAGAAATTACAATCATATTAAAGTATCAGAATAACATAGAATATATATATATACAAATATACTTTTATATATATATATATATATATATATAAAATCTAAAAGTTTAAGAGCTAATTGAAAAGTTGAATAAAAAAATTAAAAGATAAAATATAGTGATGAAATTAAAGGATAAAAGAGACTGCATCAGTTAAATCAGTTCAAAGCGAAGCTAAAAAGGTGAGTCTTGAGCCTGATAACGACAGCTACCAACAGCTAAACTGTCCAGAAACTTCTGATTCCAAACTCTCCAGGTCATCGTCTTCTTGTCCAGGCGCATATTTTTGAGTACTTGAAAGTCAAAAGCACTCATTGGGTGATGTATCGCTTTAAAGATGAACACGAAAGAATTAAAATCAATCACTGAGCAGAGAATAAGAACAGATTTCATCATTGATGAGTTGGTGTTGACGCCATGTTTGCTCATGTTTCCATTTCTTCTTCAGGCTGGAGACGTGTGAGCTCTCAGAGAGAAGTTGTTCAGTTCTGTCTTCAGTTCTCAGCTCTCAGTCCTCCAGTCTGAGAGAACTGGACCTGAGCCGGAACCTGCTGCAGGGTTCAGGAGTGGAGCTGCTGTGTGCTGGACTGCAGGATCCACACTGTCACCTGGAAACTCTCAGGTCAGAGTCCAGCTCTCATCTTAGCAGGCCTCCACTCCACCCTCTCCTGGTGGGAGATATATATATATAGATATATAGATATATATAGATATAGATTTAGATATAGATATAGATATATATAGATATAGATATATAGATATATGTGTGGAGTGGAGATATATATATATATATATATATATATATATATACACACACATATGTACATATTATGGCATGCCGTTAAGGAAATTAATCTTTGAATATATTGAGTGAACCTCTGAATATATATACGAAACTCTGAATATATATACGAAACTCTGAATATATTGAATGAAACTCTGAATATATTGAATGAAACTCTGAATATATATATACGAAACTCTGAATATATATATATGAAACTCTGAATATATTGAATAAAACTTTGAATATATGGAATGAAACTTTGAATATATATATATATATATATATATATATATATATATATATATATATATATATATATATATATATATATAATGAATCCTGAATATATGGATTGAAACTCTGAATATATGGAATGAAACTCTGAAAAAATGGAATGAAACTCTGAATATATATACTTATACATTTCTTCTTCAGGCTGGAGACGTGTGAGCTCTCAGAGAGAAGTTGTTCAGTTCTGTCTTCAGTTCTCAGCTCTCAGTCCTCCAGTCTGAGAGAACTGGACCTGAGCCGGAACCTGCTGCAGGATTCAGGAGTGGAGCTGCTGTGTGCTGGACTGGAGGATCCACACTGTCACCTGGAAACTCTCAGGTCAGAGTCCAGCTCTCATCTTAGCAGGCCTCCACTCCACCCTCTCCTGGTGGGATATATATATATATATAGATATATAGATATAGATAGATATATATAGATATAGATATAGATATATAGAGATATAGATATAGATGTAGATATAGATATATAGATGTAGATATAGATATATAGATATATATAAATATATATATATATATATACACACACACACACATATGTACATATTATGGCATGCCGTTAAGGAAATTAATCTTTGAATATATTGAGTGAACCTCTGAATATATTGAATGAAACTCTGAATATATATACGAAACTCTGAATATATATACGAAACTCTGAATATATATACAAAACTCTGAATATATATACAAAACTCTGAATATATATACGAAACTCTGAATATATATACGAAACTCTGAATATATTGAATGAAACTATACTATATCATGCGAACCATACAGAACCATACAGATCTAAATACGATCACTGTTTTACCTTCATTGAACCACCTGAAAACTATATCAAGCTAACCATACAGATCTTAATACGATCACTGTTTTACCTTCATTGAACCACCTGAAAACTATATCAAGCGAACCATACAGATCTAAATACGATCACTGTTTTACCTTCATTGAACCACCTGAAAACTATATCAAGCGAACCATACAGATCTAAATACGATCACTGTTTTACCTTCATTGAACCACCTGAAAACTATATGAAGCGAACCATACAGATCTAAATATGATCACTGTTTTACCTTCATTGAACCACCTGAAAACTATATCAAGCGAACCATACAGATCTAAATACGATCACTGTTTTACCTTCATTGAACCACCTGAAAACTATATGAAGCTAACCATACAGATCTAAATACGATCACTGTTTTACCTTCATTGAACCACCTGAAAACTATATCAAGCTTACCATACAGATCTTAATACGATCACTGTTTTACCTTCATTGAACCACCTGAAAACTATATCGAGCTAACCATACAGATCTAAATACGATCACTGTTTTACCTTCATTGAACCACCTGAAAACTATATCGAGCTAACCATACAGATCTAAATACGATCACTGTTTTACCTTCATTGAACCACCTGAAAACTATATCGAGCGAACCATACAGATCTAAATACGATCACTGTTTTACCTTCATTGAACCACCTGAAAACTATATCAAGCGAACCATACAGATCTAAATACGATCACTGTTTTACCTTCATTGAACCACCTGAAAACTATATCAAGCTAACCATACAGATCTAAATACGATCACTGTTTAACCTTCATTGAACCACCTGAAAACTATATCAAGCTAACCATACAGATCTAAATATGATCACTGTTTAACCTTCATTGAACCACCTGAAAACTATATCGAGCTGTAGGAACTCTACACACAGCAGAGTGTTCCGTTAATAGTTCTGCTTTTTTATGAAGGAAAAACATGGCCGCCCGCAGGCACTGCCGTGAAGTCTGACGTCAGTCGAGTTTCATATATATATATGCAGAGTTTAACTCCATATATTCAGGATTCATTATATATATTCAAAGTTTCATTCAATATATTCAAAGTTTCATTCCATATATTCAGGGTTTCATTCAATATATTCAGAGTTTCACTCCATATATTCAGGATTCATTATATATATTCAAAGTTTCATTCAATATATTCAAAGTTTCATTCCATATATTCAAAGTTTCATTCAATATATTCAAAATTTCATTCCATATATTCAGGGTTTCATTCCATATATTCAGGGTTTCATTCAATATATTCAGAGTTTCACTCCATATATTCAGGATTCATTATATATATTCAAAGTTTCATTCAATATAGTCAGAGTTTCATTCCATATATTCAGGGTTTCATTCAATATATTCAGAGTTTCACTCCATATATTCAGGATTCATGATATATATATTCAGAGTTTTGTATATATATTCAGAGTTTCATTCAATATATTCAGAGTTTTGTATATATATTCAGAGTTTTGTATATATATTCAGAGTTTTGTATATATATTCAGAGTTTTGTATATATATTCAGAGTTTTGTATATATACTCAGAGTTTCATATATATATATTCAGTTTCATTCAATATATTCAAAGTTTCATTCAACATATTCAAAGTTTCATTCCACATATTCAGGGTTTCATTCAACATATTCAGAGTTTCACTCCATATATTCAGGATTCATTATATATATTCAAAGTTTCATTCAATATATTCAAAGTTTCATTCAATATATTCAAAGTTTCATTCAATATATTCAAAGTTTCATTCTATATATTCAGGGTTTCATTCAATATATTCAGAGTTTCACTCCATATATTCAGGATTCATTATATATATTCAAAGTTTCATTCAATATATTCAAAGTTTCATTCCATATATTCAAAGTTTCATCCAATATATTCAAAATTTCATTCCATATATTCAGGGTTCATTATATATATTCAAAGTTTCATTCAATATAGTCAGAGTTTCACTCCATATATTCAGGATTCATGATATATATATTCAGAGTTTTGTATATATATTCAGAGTTTCATTCAATATATTCAGAGTTTTGTATATATATTCAGAGTTTTGTATATATATTCAGAGTTTTGTATATATACTCAGAGTTTCATATATATATATTCAGTTTCATTCAATATATTCAAAGTTTCATTCAACATATTCAAAGTTTCATTCCATATATTCAGGGTTTCATTCAACATATTCAGAGTTTCACTCCATATATTCAGGATTCATTATATATATTCAAAGTTTCATTCAATATATTCAAAGTTTCATTCAATATATTCAAAGTTTCATTCAATATATTCAAAGTTTCATTCTATATATTCAGGGTTTCATTCAATATATTCAGAGTTTCACTCCATATATTCAGGATTCATTATATATATTCAAAGTTTCATTCAATATATTCAAAGTTTCATTCCATATATTCAAAGTTTCATCCAATATATTCAAAATTTCATTCCATATATTCAGGGTTTCATTCAATACATTCAGAGTTTCACTCCATATATTCAGGATTCATTATATATATTCAAAGTTTCATTCAATATATTCAGAGTTTCATTCCATATATTCAGGGTTTCATTCAATATATTCAGATTTTTATTCCATATATTCAGAGTTTCATATATATATTCAGAGTTTCATTCCATATATTCAGAGTTTCATTCCATATATTCAGATTTTCATTCCATATATTCAGTTTCATATATATATATTCAGAGTTTCATTCCATATATTCAGAGTTTCATTCCATATATTCAGATTTTCATTCCATATATTCAGATTTTCATTCCATATATTCAGATTTTCATATATATATATTCTGTTTCATTCAATGTATTCAAGGTTTCGGCAAATCTCATTTGCATTTGTCTGTCTGTCCACAGTCCGCTGTGTGAGTAACGTGTCCAAAGCTGACGATGTGTCGCCGATCATCAAATATGTTCAGTACTAAACTTACGTTCAGCCTGCATTGGTCTATGAATGTGGGCGATTCTTACTGGAGATGAACAATATATGAAGAGCTACCCTTTCAGTTCACGAAATCCCTGCAGCCGCAGCAGCTTCTCCAGTCCCGGAGAAGTGCCGCGTCAGAGCGCAGTGCCATTACGCACGGCCAATCACTGTTTTACCTTCATTGAACCACCTGAAAACTATATCGAGCGAACCATACAGATCTAAATACGATCACTGTTTTACCTTCATTGAACCACCTGAAAACTATATCGAGCTAACCATACAGATCTAAATACGATCACTGTTTTACCTTCATTGAACCACCTGAAAACTATATCGAGCTAACCATACAGATCTAAATACGATCACTGTTTAACCTTCATTGAACCACCTGAAAACTATATCGAGCTAACCATACAGATCTAAATACGATCACAGTTTTACCTTCATTGAACCACCTGAAAACTATATCAAGCGAACCATACAGATCTAAATACGATCACTGTTTTACCTTCATTGAACCACCTGAAAACTATATCGAGCGAACCATACAGATCTAAATACGATCACTGTTTAACCTTCATTGAACCACCTGAAAACTATATCAAGCTAACCATACAGATCTAAATATGATCACTGTTTTACCTTCATTGAACCACCTGAAAACTATATCGAGCTGTAGGACCTCTCCACACAGCAGAGTGTTCCGTTAATAGTTCTGCTTTTTTATGAAGGAAAAACATGGCCGCCCGCAGGCACTGCCGTGAAGTCTGACGTCAGTCGAGTTTCATATATATATATTCAGAGTTTAACTCCATATATTCAGGATTCATTATATATATTCAAAGTTTCATTCAATATATTCAAAGTTTCATTCAATATATTCAAAGTTTCATTCCATATATTCAGGGTTTCATTCAATATATTCAGAGTTTCACTCCATATATTCAGGATTCATTATATATATTCAAAGTTTCATTCAATATATTCAAAGTTTCATTCCATATATTCAAAGTTTCATTCAATATATTCAAAATTTCATTCCATATATTCAGGGTTTCATTCAATATATTCAGAGTTTCACTCCATATATTCAGGATTCATTATATATATTCAAAGTTTCATTCAATATATTCAAAATTTCATTCCATATATTCAGGGTTTCATTCAATATATTCAGAGTTTCACTCCATATATTCAGGATTCATTATATATATTCAAAGTTTCATTCAATATATTCAGAGTTTCATTCCATATATTCAGGGTTTCATTCAATATATTCAGAGTTTCACTCCATATATTCAGGATTCATGATATATATATTCAGAGTTTTGTATATATATTCAGAGTTTCATTCAATATATTCAGAGTTTTGTATATATATTCAGAGTTTTGTATATATATTCAGAGTTTTGTATATATACTCAGAGTTTCATATATATATATTCAGTTTCATTCAATATATTCAAAGTTTCATTCAACATATTCAAAGTTTCATTCCATATATTCAGGGTTTCATTCAATATATTCAGAGTTTCACTCCATATATTCAGGATTCATTATATATATTCAAAGTTTCATTCAATATATTCAAAGTTTCATTCCATATATTCAAAGTTTCATCCAATATATTCAAAATTTCATTCCATATATTCAGGGTTTCATTCAATACATTCAGAGTTTCACTCCATATATTCAGGATTCATTATATATATTCAAAGTTTCATTCAATATATTCAGAGTTTCATTCAATATATTCAGAGTTTCATTCCATATATTCAGGGTTTCATTCAATATATTCAGATTTTTATTCCATATATTCAGAGTTTCATTCCATATATTCAGATTTTCATTCCATATATTCAGATTTTCATTTTATATATTCAGTTTCATATATATATTCAGAGTTTCATTCCATATATTCAGATTTTCATTCCATATATTCAGATTTTCATTCCATATATTCTGTTTCATTCAATGTATTCAAGGTTTCGGCAAATCTCATTTGCATTTGTCTGTCTGTCCACAGTCCGCTGTGTGAGTAACGTGTCCAAAGCTGACGATGTGTCGCCGATCATCAAATATGTTCAGTACTAAACTTACGTTCAGCCTGCAGTGGTCTATGAATGTGGGCGATTCTTACTGGAGATGAACAATATATGAAGAGCTACCCTTTCAGTTCACGAAATCCCTGCAGCCGCAGCAGCTTCTCCAGTCCCGGAGAAGTGCCGCGTCAGAGCGCAGTGCCATTACGCACGGCCAATCACTGTTTTACCTTCATTGAACCACCTGAAAACTATATCGAGCGAACCATACAGATCTAAATACAATCACTGTTTAACCTTCATTTAACCACCTGAAAACTATATCGAGCTAACCATACAGATCTAAATACGATCACTGTTTTACCTTCATTGAACCACCTGAAAACTATATCAAGCGAACCATACAGATCTAAATACGATCACTGTTTAACCTTCATTGAACCACCTGAAAACTATATCAAGCTAACCATACAGATCTAAATACGATCACTGTTTTACCTTCATTGAACCACCTGAAAACTATATCAAGCGAACCATACAGATCTAAATACGATCACTGTTTTACCTTCATTGAACCACCTGAAAACTATATCGAGCGAACCATACAGATCTAAATACGATCACTGTTTTACCTTCATTGAACCACCTGAAAACTATATCGAGCGAACCATACAGATCTAAATACGATCACTGTTTTACCTTCATTGAACCACCTGAAAACTATATCGAGCGAACCATACAGATCTAAATACGATCACTGTTTTACCTTCATTGAACCACCTGAAAACTATATCGAGCTAACCATACAGATCTAAATACGATCACTGTTTAACCTTCATTGAACCACCTGAAAACTATATCGAGCTAACCATACAGATCTAAATACGATCACAGTTTTACCTTCATTGAACCACCTGAAAACTATATCAAGCGAACCATACAGATCTAAATACGATCACTGTTTTACCTTCATTGAACCACCTGAAAACTATATCGAGCGAACCATACAGATCTAAATACGATCACTGTTTAACCTTCATTGAACCACCTGAAAACTATATCAAGCTAACCATACAGATCTAAATACGATCACTGTTTAACCTTCATTGAACCACCCTAAAACTATATCAAGCGAACCATACAGATCTAAATACAATCACTGTTTTACCTTCATTGAACCACCTGAAAACTATATCGAGCTAACCATACAGATCTAAATACGATCACTGTTTTACCTTCATTGAACCACCTGAAAACTATATCAAGCTAACCATACAGATCTAAATACGATCACTGTTTAACCTTCATTGAACCACCTGAAAACTATATCAAGCTAACCATACAGATCTAAATATGATCACTGTTTTACCTTCATTGAACCACCTGAAAACTATATCGAGCTAACCATACAGATCTAAATATGATCACTGTTTTACCTTCATTGAACCACCTGAAAACTATATCGAGCTGTAGGACCTCTACACACAGCAGTGTTCCGTTAATAGTTCTGCTTTTTTATGAAGGAAAAACATGGCCGCCCGCAGGCACTGCCGTGAAGTCTGACGTCAGTCGAGTTTCATATATATATATTCAGAGTTTAACTCCATATATTCAGGATTCATTATATATATTCAAAGTTTCATTCAATATATTCAAAGTTTCATTCCATATATTCAGGGTTTCATTCAATATATTCAGAGTTTCACTCCATATATTCAGGATTCATTATATATATTCAAAGTTTCATTCAATATATTCAAAGTTTCATTCCATATATTCAAAGTTTCATTCAATATATTCAAAATTTCATTCCATATATTCAGGGTTTCATTCAATATATTCAGAGTTTCACTCCATATATTCAGGATTCATGATATATATTCAAAGTTTCATTCAATATATTCAAAATTTCATTCCATATATTCAGGGTTTCATTCAATATATTCAGAGTTTCACTCCATATATTCAGGATTCATTATATATATTCAAAGTTTCATTCAATATATTCAGAGTTTCATTCCATATATTCAGGGTTTCATTCAATATATTCAGAGTTTCACTCCATATATTCAGGATTCATGATATATATATTCAGAGTTTTGTATATATATTCAGAGTTTCATTCAATATATTCAGAGTTTCACTCCATATATTCAGGATTCATTATATATATTCAAAGTTTCATTCAATATATTCAAAGTTTCATTCAATATATTCAAAGTTTCATTCTATATATTCAGGGTTTCATTCAATATATTCAGAGTTTCACTCCATATATTCAGGATTCATTATATATATTCAAAGTTTCATTCAATATATTCAAAGTTTCATTCCATATATTCAAAGTTTCATCCAATATATTCAAAATTTCATTCCATATATTCAGGGTTTCATTCAATACATTCAGAGTTTCACTCCATATATTCAGGATTCATTATATATATTCAAAGTTTCATTCAATATATTCAAAGTTTCATTCCATATATTCAAAGTTTCATCCAATGTATTCAAAATTTCATTCCATATATTCAGGGTTTCATTCAGTACATTCAGAGTTTCACTCCATATATTCAGGATTCATTATATATATTCAGAGTTTCATTCCATATATTCAGGGTTTCATTCAATATATTCAGATTTTTATTCCATATATTCAGAGTTTCATTCCATATATTCAGAGTTTCATTCCATATATTCAGGGTTTCATTCAATATATTCAGATTTTCATTCCATATATTCAGTTTCATATATATATATATTCAGAGTTTCATTCAATATATTCAGATTTTCATTCCATATATTCAGATTTTCATTCCATATATTCAGATTTTCATATATATATATTCTGTTTCATTCAATATATTCAAGGTTTCGGCAAATCTCATTTGCATTTGT
>NC_141320.1:11150000-11165000 GCF_037954235.1 Aulostomus chinensis | reverse complement strand
AGTTCTTGAAGGTTCCCTATCAACCTGTTTAAATATGCAAATGAGGCATCAACTCCAAACGTCCACATATCAAAGCTGATCCTGAACCAGAGATGAGAACAGATTTCATCATTGATGAGTTGGTGTTGACGCCATGTTTGCTCATGTTTCCATTTCTTCTTCAGGCTGGAGACGTGTGAGCTCTCAGAGAGAAGTTGTTCAGTTCTGTCTTCAGTTCTCAGCTCTCAGTCCTCCAGTCTGAGACAACTGGACCTGAGTGGGAACCTGCTGCAGGATTCAGGAGTGGAGCTGCTGTCTGCTGGACTGGAGGATCCACACTGTCACCTGGAAACTCTCAGGTCAGAGTCCAGCTGTCATCTTAGCAGGCCTCCACTCCACCCTCTCCTGGTGGAGGTTTTCTCCAATCCAAACGTGTTTGTAGGAACATTTTCTGAGACGTTCCTTCAGTTGAAAAAGCTTCAGAGTTGCCAAGCTGATCAGAAGAGAGAGCATCAAAGCTACAGAACAAGAGACTGAAGCTGCAAGAAAGATCTCATCAGTGTGGTCGTCTGGAAGGGGGGCAGCATAGAGGACAAGGTGGAGGTCTGAGGGGTTCTGGCTCTGGGGGACAAACTGTCCTTGACCCTGTTCATCTGAGCCCTGATGTAGTGGTAGCGCCTCCTGGAGGACAACAGGTCAAACAGCTGGGAGCTGGGGGGGGGGGTGTAAGAATGAATGGACTGAGAGCTTAACTGCAGCAGAGGAAAAGCCTTCTTCCAGAGCTCCCCCTGGTGGTGAAAATGGCTCAGTGCAGAGTGAAGAGCTGTGGCTCTGGCATCCTCAGCTGATGTGAGACTTTCCATCATCTCAGACACAAATTCAAGCGTCTGAGTTCAAGCGGCGCTCTTTGAGTCAGGAATACTGTCACTGTCCTCCATGCTGCTGCTGCTGCAGCTGACAAAGATGGTTTCAGAGCTGAAGAGGCTTCACTCTGGTGCTGCTGGACAAGACTGAAGACGTTGATCTGATGTGTGGAAGAGACTCAGTTGAAGAAGTGATGATGACCTGGAATGAAAGGAAGCTGAATTGAAACTGGAGGGCAGACCTCCAGAGGGTGTGTGTGTGTGTGTGTGTGTGTGTGTGTGTGTGTGTGTGTGTGTGTGTGGAGCAGACATCCTCCCACTCATGATCAGACCAGTTCCATTCTCTCTGAATGGTGATCATTCCTGTCTTGTTTCATCGCTCAGAGGGAAAAATGTCAGTGTCAGGTTTTCCTGGTCTGGTGCCTCCTGCTGGAGATGAGAAAGACAACAAAGCAGAGATCAGAGCCATGAGACAAAGACACACCTTAGACCGATGGACGCATGAAAATAATGAATGGGAATAAAACAGAGGCAGAGAGGAAATGATGGCAAAAGACAAAGAGAATTAAAATGGGGCAGTGAAATACAGGAAGATGAGGATCAAAGCTCTGGTGAAGAGAGAACAATGTTGAAGAATGAATGAAGGAAGAAAGACAGAACTAGAAACTGATTCAAAATGGAGTCAAACCATCAACCAGGAAGACATCAATTTAATTGAAAGCATATATATAAACATATCTATCTATCTATCTATCTATCTATCTATCTATATATATATATGTATATTCATTTATTTATTAATACAATGTAGAAAGAAGGTTTCCTATCAACCTGTTTAAATATGCAAATGAGGCATCAACTCCAAACGTCCACATATCAAAGCTGATCCTGAACCAGAGATGAGAACAGATTTCATCATTGATGAGTTGGTGTTGACGCCATGTTTGCTCATGTTTCCATTTCTTCTTCAGGCTGAGGGGCTGTGAGCTCTCAGAGACAAGTTGTTAAGTTCTGTCTTCAGTTCTCAGCTCTCAGTCCTCCAGTCTGAGAGAACTGGACCTGAGCTGGAACCTGCTGCAGGATTCAGGAGTGGAGCTGCTGTGTGCTGGACTGGAGGATCCCCACTGTCACCTGGAAACTCTCAGGTCAGAGTCCAGCTCTCATCTTAGCAGGCCGCCACTCCACCCACAATTTCTTTACTTTGACTAAAACGTTCATGATTAACTGGTTAGATTTTGGGGTTTAAAGGTCACTGTGACAACAAAACATGTTCTTAATGAAGAGATTTGAGCTGATGTTCAAGCCACATGAAGGTCAGTTTTATTCTGGAGGGTCGATCGTTGCCTGATCAGTGAGCAACCGGCCGTCTGACATTTGGAGGAATTTCAAACGCTCAGAAGTGTCGGTCAGCGTCGTCGTGATCTCCAACAGTGGAAGCAGAGCTACCAGCCCTTTCTCCAACCTCAGGTCACCTGACACTTATACAGTGATGTGCCACATCACGGAGGCAGGTTGGTTGCTATGGCAACAGCAGGAATGCCTGTCAACGACTGCTGTGAATCTGTTCTTTATAAATAGTCACCTTCCAAACCTCCCTCAGTGGTAACCATGGAGCAGTGGGACGTCACTCAAGAAGTGATGGTCAACTTCAGCACGAGTGCCTGAGTCCAATGTCTTGTTTTCCTGACCTCCAGCCTGGATTTCCAGTTGTTTCCAGGCAGCAGCAGCGTTTGCTGCCGCCTCCATAAAAAGGCTCCAGCCACCCAGAGGTGTCTGCCTGCTTCGTGCAGCGGCTCCAAGCACTTCTGGTTGAACACCATCTCTCTTTGATGTGGGTGGGGACTCGTCACCATGGTAACACAGTGGAGGAGGAGCTTGTTCCTGTGGTTCATCCTTAACTATGAATGTGTGATAGATTCTCTAGTAATGGAGAAAGAAGCGTTTTATCAGAGGGTAGTGAGAAGGTGAACTCCTGTCGTGAGTGACGGGACTCAACAACCTGCACGCAGTCATGACAGTGAAACAGCAGAAACCTTCCTGATCAAAGCAGGTCACCAGAGAGAAGTCAGAACAAAGACTGGAGGAGGAAGTGTTCCATTTGTTGGTGAAGACCAGAGGAACTTGACAAAGCAGCTGCTGGTGTGGGAAGCAGTGAGAGCAGATGGACAGAATCCAGCTGTTTGTCAACAGTTCCTCTGGAATATCCTGCTGGTAGTAGATTACTGAGGCCTGGTAGCTTTGTTCCTGAGGAAACTGTCACTGTGACGGTGCAGTTGGACCACAGCCTTTAGCCTGGCACTGCTAAAGCAACTATAAACACCTCACTAACTTGGAGTGAAGACCATCAACATCTGAGAGGTTCAGGTTCCAGGATTTGGTAGAACAGTGAATGAACTCTGTTCTCTTAACTGCAGCCTTTTAGGTTGTGGGATCAGAGAGGAAGGTTTTACTTCTCTGGCCTCGGCTCTGAGCTCCAACCCCTCCCACCTGAGAGAGCTGCACCTGAGCCTCAATCATCCAGGAGGCCCAGGAGTGGAGCTGCTGTCTGCTGGACTGAAGGATCCTCACTGGAGGCTGGAGACTCTCAGGTAGGAACATAGAAGCAGAGCTTCAGAACAACAATAAAGGTTCTCCCCAGAACTTCCTCAGAACCGTTTTAGTCATATTTGCTTTGTTCTCTGGTGTTTGATCAGACTTGAGACCAACTGGAGGAGGCCCTCAGGGAGATGTTGGGCCCCAAAGTGACATCAAAATATTTCAGACATGATGGACAGTTTCACAAAATACTGATTATTTCTAGTTTGTTTCATTCATAACTGTTACAGTGAAATACTATAAACCAGCACATCTAAAGTTCACTGCAGTTTGAAAAGACAATGTCCCTGAAACGTGGGTGCAGAGTGACTTCCTGCAAGGTGGTGCCTGAGGCCTCCATCAGAACCTCCTGTGTTTTTAAACTGTCCAGCTAAGGTGAGCGTTTGCTTCCTGCTGAGGCTCATAACCACCACTTCTTTGTGATTTCTTTTCTCCAGTCTTGAGCCACGAGCCTGGTGGACTTGAAGGTGCTTCAAATGTGGAGTTTGTCTCCTGAAGGACGAGCTACTTGAGTGCGTCCTTGCTGGTCTCTCCCTGCCCAGAAAAGGAGTGTTGAGTTTCCCTGTGCAGCTCCTGAGCCCAACCAGTGGAGGTTGATTCCCTGAGGCTCAGTTCCCCAGACAGCTTCAAGATTCAGGCCTTCTCAACTTTTCCAGATGAAGGTTGTTCCTGATTGTCTCCTGTTTGTATTCCTGCTGACCCCTGACCCTGGTAACCCTCCTGATGAAGGTTGTTCCTGATTGTCTCTTGTTTGTATTCCTGCTGACCCCTGACCCTGGTAACCCTCCTGATGAAGGTTGTTCCTGATTGTCTCTTTTGTATTCCTGCTGACCCCTGACCCTGGTAACCCACCTGATGAAGGTTGTTCCTGATTGTCTCATGTTTGTATTCCTGCTGACCCCTGACCCTGGTAACCCTCCTGATGAAGGTTGTTCCTGATTGTCTCTTGTTTGTATTCCTGCTGACCCTGGTAATCCTCCTGATGAAGGTTGTTCCTGATTGTCTCATGTTTGTATTCCTGCTGACCCCTGACCCTGGTAACCCTCCTGATGAAGGTTGTTCCTGATGGTCTCATGTTTGTATTCCTGCTGACCCCTGACCCTGGTAACCCTCCTGATGAAGGTTGTTCCTGATGGTCTCTTGTTTGTATTCCTGCTGACCCCTGACCCTGGTAACCCTCCTGATGAAGGTTGTTCCTGATGGTCTCTTGTTTGTATTCCTGCTGACCCCTGACCCTGGTAACCCTCCTGATGAAGGTTGTTCCTGATTGTCTCTTGTTTGTATTCCTGCTGACCCCTGACCCTGGTAACCCTCCTGATGAAGGTTGTTCCTGATTGTCTCTTGTTTGTATTCCTGCTGAGCCCTGACCCTGGTAACCCTCCTGATGAAGGTTGTTCCTGATTGTCTCATGTTTGTATTCCTGCTGACCCCTGACCCTCCTCACCCTCCTGATGAAGGTTGTTCCTGATTGTCTCATGTTTGTATTCCTGCTGACCCCTGACCCTGGTAACCCTCCTGATGAAGGTTGTTCCTGATTGTCTCTTGTTTGTATTCCTGCTGACCCCTGACCCTGGTAACCCTCCTGATGAAGGTTTCTGCTGCATTCAAAGAGAACTTCTTGACATGAACTTTTTTATAGACTTTACAACGACGTTAAAATGAAGCAGATGTTTGATTCCCAAGAACTCAGGTTGTCAAAGGTTGTTGAAGCTGAGCTGAAACGAATCCTTTGGGCCAGCAGACGTTCTCTTTTCTATCCATGTTAGAATTAAATAGATGAGGACTCCCAACTCCTTGAACCGTTGAGCAAAGGAAGTCAGAAGTGAGGTTCATCTTGAAAGAGTACCAAACTCCATGTGACGTTAAAGGGAGACAGGATTCAGGTCTGTCCTCCTCAGCATGGATGAGGACTGCAAGGTAGTGATTGGATGATGATCCCTTAAGGAGTGAACTGACACACTACACTAACTGTGTCGGCACTGTTTTGACACAGTGTTGGCCACTCAATAGCGACCCCTGCAGGAGTTCTCAATCATTGCAGGTAAACAAACTGAAAAAAGATGGAAAAGCTTCCATACTGCTAACCCAACATCAGCCTGTGAAATAACATTTAATCGCTCATCCTTTCCTTCAAATATCATCTCATCATTGTAGAATTTCATTTGTTCAATTTGTTTGTGTAAATGCTAAAATGAGTCGCTATGTAAAATGGAGCAAATTTGTCTATAAAAAAATTCAGAACTGAAATTTTCAACTTCTCTATGGAATTTTGTGAACTTAAGTGTTGAATCATATAAAATAAAAGACTAAAAAGTGATTCATTTCTGCATTTTTATTGAGGAACACAAGTTCTGTCAGGTCCATTCATGTCAAGAAACAATGGGATGATAATGTGCTTGATTGTTTATTCTAGCACAAACTGGCGGTATGGCTCTGTTCAGAGGAGTCCCCTGAGAATTTTTCATGAGCACCATGAAACAGGGGACCAGCAGCATGAGGGAAGGTTCTCCCAGTTTAAGACTGGAAGAGCAAACATACCCCCGTGAACAGAGCAGCAACATGACATGGAACAAACTATGCCATGTATTCACGACAAGGTGGAGCTGGGGAGGTGGAGGGTAGCAAGTTGCGAGCAGGAGCAATTGTACAGGAAATGGCAGCAGATAGCAGCAGGCAGAGCAGCATAGCCAGAAGCTAGCAGAGCGGTCGTTGAGGCCGGGTGACATTTAAGTTGAGAGGGGTCAATCAGAAGCGAGGGATTTGATCAGCTGATGCGAAGCAGCTGTAGATAAGCTGATTGATCAGTTCGATTGATGGATGGGAAAGCCAATCACGGCTTTCCCGCGGACTTTAGCTTTTTGGTGACAGCGCCACCTATCAAATTAGATGACAGCAAAATACTCCTTTCTAACAATAGTATAAAAGGTTTATTCCACCAAAATACTACTTCCTGTCCTTTCGTTTCTAACTATAGTATAAATGGTTTCTTCCAATTCCACCAAATACTTTCTAATTTATAGTTTTAAAGGTTTGTTCCACCAAAATACTTTCTAATTTATAGTTTTAAAGGTTCATTCCACCAAAATACTTTCTAATTTATAGTTTTAAAGGTTCGTTCCACCAAAATACTTTTTAATTTATAGTTTTAAAGGTTCATTCCACCAAAATACTTTCTAATTTATAGTTTTAAAGGTTCGTTCCACCAAAATACTTTCTAATTTATAGTTTTAAAGGTTCGTTCCACCAAAATACTTTCTAATTTATAGTTTTAAAGGTTCATTCCACCAAAATACTTTCTAATTTATAGTTTTAAAGGTTTGTTCCACCAAAATACTTTCTAATTTATAGTTTTAAAGGTTCATTCAGTTGAGGGCTCCTGGTTCTGTGTGAGGGGTTGAGGGTCGATATGGGATGATGAGGAAGATTTCATGTCACGATGGTCCTGCTAAAGTAACTGAGAGTCATGATATCAAACAATGTCATCAAAATACACTTGAACTCTTAAAATGGCAATAAAATCTACTGGAATCATTTCACCACAAACACTTTTATTGTGTTTTTGTGAGCATCATTTTTCAAACATGATAACATAAACTTTAAAAAGGGTCCATTCACTAACACTCTTACTTGAAGGTAGTCACTGATATCAGTAAACAGCTGATAAAGATTTGTGTTCATGTTTTAATTCTCTACTCTGACCTGTGCTGAGACACTGGACCAGAGAGGAAGACCTGCTCAGCCTCCTGCATGGACCAATTCTGCAGCTCAGTGATGACGATGAGGGATTCAGCATTGAGTTCATTTTAAACTTTTTGGAGGAAACAACTGTAAATTAACCAGCAGTTACTGGTGATGCTTCACAGTTTCCAAGCTCAAACGGCCTCCTGCTTGTTGGACTCACAATTTCCAAAAAATGTAGACATCAAAAGTCAAATCATGGTTTTGTTTGGTTTTGTGTTGTTTTGTTTTTTACTGGAGGAAAACTTCAAATTGTGATGATGTGTCTGACTTAGAAACTGAACCCCCAAAAATCAAAAAGTCTCCTGCTTCTGTGCCGTGATCTCTGAGCTGATCATGATTGATCTCATCAATAATCCTTGGCAGCCGACCAGTCACACACAGCCCCCCCCCACACACACACACACTGAGACATGCAGCAGCTCACAGTAACTGCCTCAGTCACACAGCAGATAGACTCCTTTCTATAACAAGATAAGCAGTAGAAATGGATGGAAGTGATGATGAACTGATGAACAGGTGATTTGTCCAAAAGTCAACATCAGATTCATTTCCAATCTGTGGAAGCAGTTTCATCTTGAGGTTCCAGGTAAGAACAGCCAGCTGTGGGCTGACACACATCTCTTCAGGAGCACTTCTATGCTCCAAACTTGCCAGGCTGAATTGTGTCTGTATTCTGAGGGCAGCAGGAGGACGGAGGAGTGAGGACACACACATTTGGAACTGAGAGCAGCTGTGTGTGGGATTTCCCCAGCAAAGATAAAACCAGCTCCTTCATGCTGGCTATGAAGGCTCACAGTCACACTGACCCAGCTACAAATACTTTGATATGCAACAGACTGGTTTCTCTTCTGGTAGTTTGTTATCAACTGTTGTCACATTTATGGATCAATTTAGCCGACAAAATGAAGGCTCCAAAGGACCAGCTGGAGATGCCGGGGATTGAACCTGGGGCCTCATACATGCAAAGCATGCACTCTACCACTGAGCTACACCCCCTCTGTCAGAGTCACTGTTTAACTGATGCAGCAACACAAACACAGACACAACATTTTTATTCTTCATTTTAGGGATAAAAAGGAAGTCAGCCTGTGATCTCAAAGGCTCTGTGATCTCAGTAGTTTCACTGTGATATCAGCCCACACAACCTTAGACCACAGAGGCAAGTCAGGCTCCAGGAAGCTGAGGCTGCTCCGTTCTCAGTCCAGAGTGAAGGTTTTCCTCTCAGAAGCTTTCCAATCCAGCCCAGATCCTCTCTGACTGGCAGGAGTCTTTGACGAATAAATAATCATGATATTGAACGTCTGCTCATCCTCAGAATGAAGTAAAAGTATTTGTGTTCCTAAAATAATCTCCAAATGCTAAGATCAATTATTAACATTTATTGACAGCTCTAAACTGAGCCACCATCACTATACAGTTGCAACTGAAATATTTAGAAATATTTCAAGGAAGCAGCAGGCCCTCATCCGCCCCGGTCCACCCGACTGTGTCCCCTGAGACAGATGACAGCTCACTTCTGGCAGAGGCAGTTGGGTTGAGGACCGTTGCTGATGTCATCAACCGATGTCTCCATCACCAAAGGTGACAGACAGGATGGTCATGGACATAAAACAGAGGCCGAAGAATGAGAAAGAATGGTTGTCCTGACTGAAGTTTAGCTTGAGCTTTTTAATTTGTTACTAAAGAAAGTATTGGTACAAGTAAAGGCAGGCGAACTTTCCACAAATATTCAGAATTAACTTTGACAACCAAAACATGAACCAAGACGACAAAATAGTGAACATGAAAAAGGAACCAGTCCCACCTTCTTGTGTGTTCCTGCTGAAGTAAATGTTTATGAAGATTTGTTGTGTTCTTTTTCCAAAGGTCCAGCCAGCATTGCAGGTCTCAGGAGGAGGAGCCACTTCAGCAGGATCTGTGGGACAAATCCCCCCACGGTGAGACCTGTCCAGCTCCCTGCAGCTCTGCAAGTGTTACCAACTCTTCATTCCAGCTGTTTGGTTGAATCCCATTTTTTCACCTTTGAACCTTTTGAACACTGATGAGGAGGTGAGGCTGGAGGCAAAACCACAACCTCACGTCATCTCACAGGATGAACCAAAATGCCAGACACTTCCTGTTACTGCTCTAGCACCACCTGTCTCCCCTCCATGTCTTTACCATCTGTGCAGCTTCCTGCTGTCCCTGGACCCTCACAGGTGATCACTCCACCTGGAGCCTCACAGATGGGTTCTAACCTCCCAATACCTGCAGCCCAGCCTCAACCCACTCAGACACAGTCACCCCTTCAAGCTGGGCCTGGTACCACACTCCTGTACAGACAGAGAGAAAGAAGACATACGGGATCCTTTGAAGAAAATGTAATAAAGACAGGAAGCCCCCATCACATTGTCAGTGTTTCAGTGACTGGCATTGAGAAGAGACTGAGACAAAGTCAGTTATGAATGGAGGGCTGAGTTGGAGCAGAGGGGGGCAGGATCCTGGGGGTGGACTGTCTTTAGGGGGCTGAGGTGTCTGGTGGTCTTGGTGGACCCTCTGCATCTCAAGCTGAGACCACAGAGTCCTGTGTTCTTGAGTCATTGTCTATAGTCTCTGTTGTTGGAGAGCTCAATGTGGTCCCTGATGGTCTAGGCGCTTTCACCGCCGCGGCCCGGGTTCGATTCCCAGTCAGGGAATGAGTTATTTAGAGGTTGAGGGAGAGGCGATAAGGTGGTCCACATGATGGTGGAGGTGATGAACTGTGAATCCATCATGGCTCCACTCTCACCCCCATTGTAGTGTTCTTGGTTCACTCTGCCATGGCCCCATGTTGAAGGGTTCAACATTCAGGTTCAACCCTTTGTTAGACTCTATTAAGTCACTGACTCCCAAACTCTGTAATCCTCCTTAGTAGCTTTGGATCCTCCTCAGCACAGAAAGTCTGTTCACTGATGTAGGAACTGGAAAACTTAGAGCTCCAGTCCTTCGTTCCTTCCTCCACTGAGCAGAACAAACACAGAACAGAGAGCAGTTCCTCCTACAGTTCTCAGAAAGTCTGAGGGCACCAAAGAAAGGAGGGAAATGCAATCAATGTTGAATTATTTTACATTTCTTATATTTGATCAAAGATAGAACTTAATAAGTGTCCATCAACCTGCAGGACAAACTCCTTCACTGTGTGGGACGTTCAGAGTCCCTGGTTTGATTGCAGCTTTGACCTGAGCAGGTGTTCATCCTCATCTCAGTAACAGGGGACACTTTATCACAGCAGTGGACAAACATCAGCATTCATCACCCAGCAGCTCCTCTGATCAACAGAACAAGCTGAAGTATTCTGAGAAGGAGGGCATGGATCCCTCTACCTCCCACATGCTAAGCTAGCACTCCACCATTGGAGCTCAGTCCCTGCTAATGAGCAGCAGATGATGGAGGTTGACCTTCATGCAGGGTTGGATGACCTTCACCAGTTGGAGCTTCTCTGGTTGACCAACATGTGGAATCTCTGTCAATACTCCAGTGGTGTTTAAGTGGTGACAATATGGGTTAGTGACTGGGAGTGTGTGTGTGTGTGTGTGTGTGTGTGTGTGCGTGTGTGTGTGTGCGTGTGTGTGTTTGAGTGTGTGTATGTGTGCGCGTGTGTGTTTGTGTGTGTGTATGTGTGTGTGTTTGTTTTTGTGTTTGTATGCAGATTTTTGCCTGGAACAACGGATTTTATTTGAAGCAAGAGCCTCCAGATCAAAGTCAGAATTGATAATGATGTCATCAGGGGGCTTTGATAGTGTATTTATTTGTACCTAGAATTCTCTCTTTGATCTCAGGAGGACATGAAAGAAACCCAACTGAGGAAAGTAGAGGAGAACATTCAGCTTCATTAGAAACACTTGAACTGTGTTGAATTATATATATATATATATATATATATATATATATATATATATATATATATATATATATATATATATATATATATAAGGGCTGCACGGTGGTGCAAGAAGATGCCGGGTTCGAGTCCCGGCTCGGGCACGGGATCTTTCTGTGTGAGTCTCCATGTTCTCCCTGTTCCTGTGTGGGTTCTTTCTGGGTACTCCAGCTTCCTCCCACAGTCCAAAAACATGCAATTGGGGACTCGGCTGATTGGATTCTCTAAATTGACCGTAGGTATGAATGTGAGTGTGAATGGTTGTCTGTCTCTCTATGTTGGCCCTGCGATGGACTGGTGACCTGTCCAGGGTGGACCCGGCCTCTCGCCCGTTGACGCTGGGATAGGCTCCAGCCCCCCCGCGACCCTTAATGTGTAGGAATAAGTGGAAGATGACAATGGATGGATATATATATATATATAAAAATCCTTCTGTAAATATCTTTTCTGTCTGTAAATCCTTATTTCTGTTCTCCACTCTTTATTATGCTATCTCTTGCTACCCCGGGACCAGAGTTCAATTTTCGTACCACCAACATGGAAATGTGAGTGGTTTGACAATCAAGATCCTTGAATCCTTGAATCCTTGAATCCAAACGTCTACAGAAACATAAAAACTGCAGCATCAAAAACGATATTTGATTAACGTGATTTTCATTTCAATGTTTTATTCAAACGTCCCACAAAAGAAAGGAGTTTACTGTTCAGTCCACAAACAAACTCCAACTCTGCTTTCAAGAACTCATCCCCCTGTTGAAGCTCTGGTCTCCATGGCAACAAAGCGCACGCCTTCATAAAAGCTGTCAACCACTCAGGAGCCAGCCTGCATTTGTGTGTGGAAAGAGATAGAAACCCCAAAAGATGGTGCA
This sequence comes from Aulostomus chinensis, assembly GCF_037954235.1. Lineage (NCBI taxonomy): Eukaryota > Metazoa > Chordata > Actinopteri > Syngnathiformes > Aulostomidae > Aulostomus > Aulostomus chinensis. The sequence goes on along the minus strand of NC_141320.1, from coordinate 11,153,055 downwards.
CATTAGTCTCTCTCCTCAGCTTCAGTGTTCAGACACAGCAGTGTGTGTGTGTGTGTGTGTGTGTGTGTGTGTGTGTGTGTGTGTGTGTGTGTGTGTGTGTGTGTGTGTGAGTGAGCAACAACTTAACACAGGAAAGGAAACCCTAACACTGATCATTGAATGTACAGCCACACTTCAACTCAATGAATGCTCTGCACAGAAGAATCCAGCTTCATTCCTGGATCAACAAGTCTTCTTCCAGCGAGTCAAACTCAATAAAAAAAGCAAACAAATCCAAGCAAAGGACAAGGAACTCCAGCATTTTCCCTCCCTGATGACATCCACTCAGTTTTTAAAGGTGAATGTGGTGCAGACGGTGCAGTTTGGCTGCAGGTCTTGGACAAGGCTCTGAGATGCTGGCTGCTCAACAAGAGAGAAGGGCTGGAGACCAGGAACTAGAAAGCTGAGGACTGCACTGTCCACACTCCTCTGAGACCTGCTTCCTTTCTTCAAGCGTCATCAAGACGTCCCAGCCTCAGATTTTCTGATTGGAGACAATGATGACCACAAGTACAACGAAAAAAAGACAAGACAAAACAAACGCAAAATCTATCCAAATCCATTGATTGATTGATTGATGCTGCAGTTCTAATGTGGAGTTTCAAACTCAGAGAACAGCTGCCGTAAAACACAGAAGAGGAAGAAGAAGGATTTTTACCCGGAACTGAGATAAAAATTGAAAAGTTCAAAATAACATGAAAAATGGCAAATAATGTGTTGTTGTTTGTTGCCTTCAATCATTGCAGGAACAACATGAGATGGAAAAACAAGTCTTTAATCTATTTAAAGTAGAAAGATGTCTGTAGACAACATCCACTCCAAACAGTCAAACACAAGGGTGGTGATCAAGTAGAGCCTCTACATGGAAACAAAAGCACTGACAACTTGAAAAGAGGACAGAAAGTTTATTAAAAGACAAGTTTATAAGGACATTTAAAGGTGTGTAGACGGCTGTTTACACTTTAATTCAGCTGTAGAAGAAGAAGACCTTCACTGTGAAAACTCATCCTGTGTTACAGCCGCCCCTCCAGGATGGTCAGGGACCAACTTCAGTCCTGGTCCTGATCCACTGGAAATCCAACCAATCTCTCCCATAGGAACCATGTATTTGTTAAAGCAGCGCTCGCTGTGTCTGTGTAGGAGCCGGTACTGAGCGTATACTGCATGTGTGCTACTACTAAAGGTACTTCACCAGAGGCTCCAGCTGATGTCACATATTTCTCCATCAGCTGGCTGACATCACTGATATCAGAGACTCCGCCCACTCATTTATTTTCACACATCTCAAAGACAATTCAGTGTTTGATCAGGGATCAATACATCAATATAAAGATCAGTAATTGGTGCCAAGTGGATCTTTGATGGTGACCTCAGAGAAATCAGACCAGCCCTCACACCCTCCTGTCCAATGGTGGCTCCATGATTGCAGCTTCATCCTGTCTCTGTCCTGCTGAGTTTTCTCCTCTCTTTGTCTCTGTTCCTGCAGTCACACTGGATAGTTCCTGTGTGAAGTGGACCAACAAAGTGGTGGTGGACGCGTTGTCCAGAGTTCCTTCAGTGTGGAAATTGATAGTGAACTGTTTTCCTCTCTCTGGTTCTCCTCTTGTCTTTTCCTAGCCTCCTACATCATTGCTTTCTGGGTGCACCGGTCAATGCGGTACCTTGGGACAAGAGATGCTGGACCACCGGAGCAGCCACTGGTTCACCTCCTGATAGGTTTACCTCATCTGTACAGAACAATGGGTGATGTACATGGTTTGAGGGGGTTTGGTTCATTATCATTTTGGCTTTTAAAAAAAATGCATTTCAGGTACTTTGGTGCCGTGACTTGCTTCCGGACCCCTTTCTTGAGGGTGTGTGTGTGTGTGTGTGTGTGTGTGTGTGTGTGTGTGTGGGGGGGGGGGTATAAAGGTCCCGTGGCTGGTGCCTTTCATGCTGTTCCTTGGGTTGCAGCAGGTATCTGGAGGGTGGGGGGCTGTTCGTTCCTCCTAGTTGAAGCTCCTGGGCCCGGTGCTCTCTACATACAGAACCCACCTTGCTGGCCGGGAGCCTCTCTTCCTCCTCATCCATTGTCTCTTTTATTTTCAGCAGACAACATCTCTTCTTTCCACCTCCCTTAAACACATGCACACATGAACCCACACCACCAACTGGACTGATGTTCACATCACATTGTTGTCTGAGTTCAATTTTGGTTCATCGTTGTGTTTTTTCATGAAATAAATTCATTTTTTGGCCGTCAACCTGTGTCTCCCACTCTTGTCACGCTTCAAAGCCACGTCTTGCAAAGGAGGTTTCTTTCTTCCCAGTGTGCGTTCTCATGTGTCTTTTCAGATGTCCCTTTTCTGAGAATCTTTTACCACAAACTGAGCAGGGAAATGGTTTCTCCCCAGTATGAGTTCTCATGTGTGTTTTCAGATCTCCCTGAACTGAGAATCTTTTGCCACAAAGTGAGCAGGGATATGGTTTCTCCCCAGTGTGAGTTCTCATGTGTCTTTTCAGATGCCCCTTTTCTGAAAATCTTGTGCCACAAACAGAGCAGGGAAATGGTTTCTCCCCAGTGTGTGTTCTCATGTGTCTATTCAGATATCCCTTTTCTGAAAACCTTCCGCCACAAACTGAGCAGGGAAATGGTTTCTCCCCAGTGTGTGTTCTCATGTGTGTTTTCAGATCTCCCTTAACTGAGAATCTTTTGCCACAAGCTGAACAGGGATATGGTTTCTCCCCAGTGTGTGTTCTCATGTGTCTTTTCAGATGCCCCCTTTCTGAAAATCTTGTGCCACAAACTGAGCAGGGATATGGTTTCTCCCCTGTGTGCATTCTCATGTGTGATTCTAGATGTTCCTTAACTGAGAATCTTGTGCCACAAACTGAGCATGGGAATGGTTTCTCCCCAGTGTGCGTTCTCATGTGTCTTTTCAGATGCCCCTTTTCTGAAAATCTTGTGCCACAAACTGAGCAGGGGAATGGTTTCTCCCCTGTGTGTGTTCTCATGTGTCTTTTCAGATATCCCTTT